>NW_015170312.1:43412-46805 GCF_001447785.1 Gekko japonicus | reverse complement strand
GGGGGGGGTCAACAGTGGGAGGGCTTCTAATGTCCTGGCCCCACTGGTGGACCTCCTGATGGCACTGGTATTTCTGGCCACTGTGGGATACAGAGTGTTGGACTGGATGGGCCTTTGGCCTGATCCAACATTGGCGTCTCTTATGTTCTTATGTTCTTAAAGCTTGGGCTCATGGGAGATGTAGTCCTCATGGTTTCCATTTTTCACTGCAAAATTTTTGAAGCCCTAAGGGCATCAAGCTCAGGTCAGTTCTTTTTGGAGTTTTTTTAAAGTACTTTTCAGATTGATATGGACTGTTATAACATCGTCCTGCTGACGGCCCCCCCTGCAGCCCCCTGCAGCCCCCCCGCTGTCGGTCATCTCCCCAGCATGCAGCAGCACCCCCCTGATGGTCTCCATACCCACCTGGAAGCCAGAGGGGGCCAGGGGAATGCTGTCAAGGAGTCCCAACACCAGCGCAAGCACAACCCCTCTACCCCAATGCTGGCGCAGTCGAGGAAGAGCCAGCCCCAAAGACAATGACAGCCCCATGGCCCAGGAGCCAGGAAGTGATCACTAGGCACCCCACCCTGAGAGAGAGGCCAGAGCTGCGGCTGCACCTGAGGCTCAGCGTTTTAGTTGAAATATGGGGGCGGGGCCACACAGGGAAGGCTGGGGGGGGGTCTGGGGAAGGGTCGAGGGAGTGGGGAGAGGCATAAAAGAGGGGCAGCCAGAAGGGGCCAGGGAGGATTGCCTAAGGTGAGCAGAGCCACACACAGAGAGAAGGAAGGTGAGCCACCCAGGGTGGGTGTGGTGACATAACCCCCTCCCTCATTCAGCTGTCAGAGGCCCTGCCTGCCTTATGGGGGCAACACGCACAGTGGCTGAGTGTCTGCTGAGCTCAGGTTCCAGTGACAGTGAGGGGGGGGGGTCAAGTGACTCTTACAACACACATATAACTGGAAGAGTGGACCAATTTATAATACATAACTAGAACAATGGATGAGTGCTGAGCAGATGTCAGTCGTAAGACCAAAAAACTCAGGAAGTCTAACACACCAGAAGAACCATATTATATTATTTCAAGATTTCTGCTTCAAGCCACAGATAGAAATGGCATTTTAACTAGAGAAAAATAGGTAACACACACAGATAATACCAAAGAATTATTCCACTGTATAATCAAACCGTAATTATTTGGGGTTTTATCCCCGAAATAATAGCTTTAACCTATAATCTAGAAAGTAAGAATCATGTGCTAATTAATCTATGAACTGTATTATTACAGGATAGCATAATCACTGTGGTGAGATATTGTTACTGTTACAACCTACAATTATTTCCTATGAACTTATCCTGACAGTTCTGATACAGAATTACCAGGAGATTTTCTAAATTGCCATTTCTAACATGCCTGGAGAGCCATTTCTGAAGTATGTTTTCTACACACAGAAACGAGAAATGAAAAGCTGGTCAAGAAATTTAAGTTCACATATTTCGATATATTGCATCATAGCACACTGTGTGGTCACAGAGACTTAGTAGACAGCTGACTATTCGGCTTTCCCATGGAAATCTGGGTTAGAGCCCTGCAAGAATTGCAGATGGGGAACCGAGGGGGGGGGGGGCATGATCCACATTATCCTCTCCTGGTAACTGATTCTCACATAACAAATGGCTTTAAATCTGGCATTAATAACCCTCATTTGCTGCTCTTATTGGGTTAAGATATAATCTATAGTAATATTTGGTTTCTAAGGATAAGTCTGAATGATCAAATTAAACCAATTTCAGACCTCTTTAACTGTGTCATGCCTCTTTTATTTAACGTTGAATCAGGGAATCAGTTCTATTTTTACTTCATATTGCAATAAAAACTGAAACAGTGGTAAAGCAAGAGAATGGCTAGTGTTTTGCCCCAGCTAAAGACATTATCCCCATTTTCTTACAGTCTGCTGTTTCACACAAAGACCAAATTCAGGCATAAAGACCATCTTCTGTTTGTTCATGATGGGGATGAACACCACTTGTTTGTCAAGCTCATGCATTCTCTCCCTCCTCTTCCCCTTTATGCTAGAACTGAATTGTGCTTTGGAATCCTGTTTTGCCCAAGGACCTGCATATGAATGTAAAAGTGAGGGAGTCTGACTGAAGGCTTCCCTAACCAAGCAGCAGTCAGTTGCGCTCTAGGTAAGAGGAGACAGGAGCATGAAAGTAAAGCAAACTAGGGTACCAGTCACACTGGCCAAAGAATGCGGGGGGGGGGGGGGATGGCTTTTTGCTCCGCCGCACTTGTGACCCGGCCGAACGCGATCAGATGCGATGGCAGGGAATCGGGGGTAGCATTTTGTCGGCACACGTTTCTGGTGCACTTCATGCGGCGCTGGAGCAGTCAGATGGAGGACGTCCGTCTGTGGCCCGTCACAAGCGGATAATACTGGTGTTTCTGCAGTAGCGTTGAACTACGGATCTTCGGCAGGATGCGATGGCTTGCCAACGGATGCGCGATGCTTGACAGATGTGCTGGTGTGATTGCGCCCGTTAAATCTGCCCGGCATCCATGAGTATCCTGTGGCAACTTCTGTGTATGATCAGAGCTTAGGCTAGTTTATGCACCCCCCTCCATGAATAAGCAGGTTTGCAGAGATCTCTAAATGCAGCCAACATAGCATATTACATCTCTCAACCTTCACATCTCTAAAAGAATAATTTCCAATGAGATGATGCGTTTAAAGAAATTGCATAAGTTTAATGGTAGAATGCCTTAAAAGAATCCTGTATGATTATGGGGAAGAATTACTCATAAAATCACTATGACATATACCATGAGACTTTTAAAAAAAGCATTTTCAGCTTCAGATAAATGCAGTCTCCCATGTTTCTGATGTATACAACAGGAACTAGAGCAATGGTTTTAAAACTGGAGGTCCCTAGGGATATTGAGAAGTTTATTAGAGCTTCCTCAAGGAAAAGACAGACACAAGAGTCTCTAGTTAAGACTACAGGGTACAAATATGTTTGGAAAGAAGATAATATAGCAGAGAAGATCTGGGCCTGGTCAGGGCCTGCATAGGAGACTTCCAGAGGCCTTTAGGAATGCTGCTTTGAATTCCTTGATGGAACATAGATGAGATGTAGATGTTAACAACAACAACATCTCTCCTTATATATAATTGTATTTTGGAGTGGCACTTTGCAGCTCTCCCATTGGCTGTGCAATGCACTCGCTCAGCCATTGGCCCATCAGCCACCACTCAAGAGTACTCGCATGCCATTGGCCAGGGGTCATTTCGTAGAAAAAGAGCTAGGGGAACTCATTAGCATATCTCATTAGCGTATGCCACACCCCCTGACATCACCGGAAGTGTGTCATAAGGCCACACCCCCTGACATCACCGGAAGTGTGTCATAAGG
>NW_015170312.1:40316-42769 GCF_001447785.1 Gekko japonicus | reverse complement strand
TTTATCTCTAAATAGGGAGATTTGGCCAGAGGGGCCTCACTGTCCCTCTAAAAAGGCAGTGACAATTCAGTGAGTGGTGGCAGTGAACTTAAGGAGTAAGATACACCCATGGGACGAGGGTGGGAGGCAAACAGCTGAGTTGTAAACTGGAGCCTGTTTCACCACAGTAGGCAACCAAGCTTGGTTCAGCTTTTGTGAGGAACTCATTGGGGCCAGTCCTGACTAGGCTTGCCAGCTCCAGGTAGTGAGATTCCTGGAGATTTTCTGGTAGAGTCTATGGAAGCCAGGGTTTGGGGAGGGGAGAGACCTCAGCTGAACAGAATGCCGTAAAGCCCACCTTCCAAATCAGTTATTTTCTTCGAGGGGTGTGTGTTCTATTGTCTGGAGTTGAGTTGTGATACCTGGTGATCTTCAGGCTCCACCTGGAGGTTGGCTACCCTAGGCATAGCAGTCAGTGCTTCAGAGCAGGGTCTGCTAGACCCAGGTTCTTGTTGTAGAAGCTGAGTGGGTGATTTTGGACCAGTCACAGACTTTCAGCCTAACCTAACTCACAGGGTTATTGTGCAAGTCAAAAGGGGAGAGCAGAATGATGTAAGCTGCTTTGGTCCCCATTGCAGAGAAAGACTACTTTTCCTCCTGGGAAACCATTGTTGCCAATCTCCAGGTGAGGGCTGGAGATCACTCAGAATTACAACTGCTCTCCAGATGGCAGAGATCAGTTCCCCTGGAGAAAATGGTGGGATTGTGTGTCCTTATACCCTGCTGATATGCCCCCCCCATGACAGCCAATGTGATGTGGCAGTCAGGGCTTCAGAGCACTGTAGAGACTGCACGTGTGTGTGTGTGGGGGAGGAAATCTGAAGAGTGAGGGGAAAATAAAGGTAGGTTGAGGATTGGCTGGGAAGGAGTTAGGGTTGCCAACTCCAGGTGGGAAATTCCTGGAGATTTGAGTGATGGAACCTGGAGAGGGTGAGGTTTGAGGAGGGGTGGCACAGGTGCAATGCCATAGACTCCACCCTCCCAACCAGCCATTCCCTCCTGGGGAACAACTGTTGCCAATCTCCAGGTAAGGGGTGGAGATCACTCAGAATTACAACTGATCTACAGGAGGGAGGGAAGAAGTCAGCTGCAGTCAGAGGGGCAAATAACAGTAGGTTGAGGGTTAGCTGGGAAGGGGATGGGGTTGCCAACTCCAGGTTGGGGAATTCCTGGGGATCTCAGGGGTGGAGCCTGGAGAGGGTGGGGTTTGAGGAGGTCACCACAGCAAATTGACACTGAGTGCCCAAGGCCTTGACACTCTCCCAGAGCCTCTTTCTAGAGCTCATTGTATTTATTTCCACAATGGGCCTTATTCCTAGTCTTAAATATATCACAGTAATAGTAATGAAAAATCTTCACTGAAAGACAGCTTGCTCACTGTACTAGCCTTGGGTCAGTCACAGTTCTCTCAAGAGCAGTTCTCTCAGAGCTCTTTCAGCCCCACCTACCTCACAGGGTGTCTGTTGTGGGGAGAAGAAGGGAAGTTCTTCTTCTTCTTCCCACACACCTATCTGATCTCTGTGTCAGCACAGAACACCCCCCTGAATGCAGTGAGCAGGGATTTCATATTAGATGGACAACATCAGTGTAAGAAGTATTACCTAGAGAGTAGAAAAGTTTAGAAAGTTTTAAAACTACTGAAGTACAGGCTGATCTATTATTTCTGACTCTACTGGAATTGTCTCCTTTGGGCAGCCATTTTATGTTTTCCCGAAAAGCTTGAGACTTTTTTTTATCAACACTAATGGCCTTTACAGTCACAGGACACCAGCTGAGAAGTCCTCCTAAATCTGGTATCAAAGAGATCAGTGACTACAGGTTTTAAGTGCTTGCCTGATAGCAGCATTTAATGCAGGTTCCTGTTTTCATTCCTTCTCTTTGAAGTATTGGCCATTCACCACCACCCCCTTTTTGCAATGCTTAAGAAGTTAGAAAGAATTCACTCCTGGAGGAGTTATGCAAGTCATCTACAAAAGAGTCAGTCTTGACAGCTCTCTCTCTCTCTCTTTCTTTTCTTCCACCTGTTTAAAAATCCTCTTCACCGTCATTATCAAACAAAGCAAATAAACATCTGTTAAGAAACAGTGCCATCTTATTGATCATAAATCCCAGAGGAAAAGGCTTATCAAAAATTCTCTTCTTCAGTCCTGACAGATCCAAGCACATGAATCCCCAGTGAACAGCTGTCTGAGTTTCATAAAAATTAGTTTCAGTCCCACAGCCTTGTAGCAATTTGCACATTCCTGTTGATAATTCTGATTACGTTTCTGTTTCATTGGTTGCAGTGCAATATGTAATGAATGCAAAATTACATTGCTGACACAAATTCTTCTCTAAAATACAAACAGTAAAAATCTTCTAGCCTCTGAAAGGTGCATGGGTAAGGAGCAGTGTTAAGTCTCCATGTGCTCCGA
>NW_015170312.1:33075-40257 GCF_001447785.1 Gekko japonicus | reverse complement strand
TGGTGTCTATGCGGAGTGCCCAACATGATGCTAAGTGCCTTTTCAAGGCTTTTCACACACACACACACCTGGGTCCTGTATACAGGTTACTCTTTCATGGACTGTGTGGAATGTCTTACCAGAACAAGACTATGGCTGAGGAGATAACCATGCTTTGGTGTCGAATGGTTCCTGCAGCCTTACTCCTCAGTTACCATGTCTTGACCAAGGCCTGGAGAAGAGCAGGAAAAGGCCAACAATGCCAGGCAGTATTGTATTCTAAGATACAACAATGCCTGTAGTCGGTAAGCTGTCTTTTATAAATTAAGGCATTGGCTCACCAAGCTCAGTATTGCCTTAACCGATAGACTGGTTCTCAGGCAGATAAGGGTCTACATGCTGTACTTTAACTGAAGATACCAGGGACTGAATCTGGGATCTTCTACTTCTTATCACTGGCACCTCTCCTAAACAGGGGGACAAAGTGTTTAACTCACCACTTGCCTTTTTTGTCCCAAATCATCCCCACCAATGTAAACATGTCCTGCACTAAGACCTGTTCCATACACCTGAACCTGTTGATTAATTATTGATCTTGATCATTTCTCTTGTAGATATTCTGAAGATATATGAACTCTGAAGTCCTGTATATTGTTCAGTCATTGCATCTGCATGTCCTCAGGGATTTTAGGTCTACTGTGTATCTTATGAACATGTTCTCAACTTGCGGTTGTCTGGGTTTCCCTATAAGAAAGGGGAAGTGCTTGGGGTTCAGATAATCATGTAGCCTTTGGGTACAAACTAGAAGATATGCACATCCCTGGTGATGCTCCACCTTTTTGAAGCAGTGAGTTCCCATGGATTTTTAATGGTTACACACAGCCCAATTTGGTTGGCATAACCACAGCGTGGTGGTGGTGGGGAACAGGGGCTCCTGTCTTTCCACCCCTCCATTGTCCTTCTGACCCAAAATTGTACCAGGGACATTACGTGCCTGTATGCTCCTGGTGGCTAAGTATCCCCAGGGACACCGTATCATTCAGTTTAGCCCTTAGTCTAAAGAATGGGAGATGTCTGACAGCTGGACTTGTGCTAGGGTTCAGCTAAAGGGGAGGGTGACATTTAAGTCTCAGGTATCTGGTTTGAGAAAAGCGGAAGAAGTGATCCCAAACCTACAGTCCCTAGAAATAATACTTGAAACCTGTCATTTTTGAAAGAAATGTATGTTGCCACTAGGAAAACCCCATTTTTAGGGTTGCCAAGTCCTTACTGCATGTAGAACAGGGGACTCCAGCGCTGCTCCGGGAGTCCGTGCACATGCGCAAAGCACGCACTGCAATTATGTCACCCGGAAGTGACATCACCCAGAACCACGTCGGGCACGCCGGGGGCGGGGCCACAATCATCCGAGGGAAAACCATAAAGTTTTCCCTCGGATGACTGCGGCCCCACCCCCAACGCGCCCAATGCGACTGCATCACTTCCGGGTGACGTGCTGACGCCGGGCACGTCACGTGCTTTGGGGGTGGGGTTCCCCCCAGGGCCTGATCTGCCGGCTGTGGGTAACAGGCCTCTTGGGCGGGGGTTTCCCCGCCCCCCGGGGGGACTTGGCAAGCCTACCCATTTTAGTTGCACCTTAACTCACTACAATCTTGAAAAATGGAGTGGTTTTACAGAATTTTAAAGTGTTAATAAATGTTGAAACAGACTGATGAACAAATACGGGTTGTTAGTTACACTGGATCTGTTTCCATGCTGTTCCAGAGTGACTTCATGTTGGGTCAAATATTAGCTGAGATCCCACCCTCTTCTTTCTGAGGCTGAATACAAATGCACTGAAACTTGGAACAAGTTCTTAAACATTTGTGAACCTTACAGCACTTCTAAACATATGCTATTGTTCTTGATGTTCCAGGATTTACAGAAGAGTGCCATAAATGTTAAGGATGTCCATCTGCTTTATTACATCTCTTCCCAAGTGTAGCTAAAAAGCCAAAGCAAAGGCCCAAAATATTCACTAAAAGAGTAGCAAGAACACAAAAACTGCTGCAGCTCAGTGGAAAGCAAGAACAATGCATACCTGCCAATTTCACCCATATATCCTGAATGCCTGGGATCAAAACAAAAACAGATTCCAGGAGAGTCCCTCATTTACCAATGTGTCTAAGGAAAAAGTAATTAGCATGCAGGTGTTGAGGTACACAGAACACCCACATACTTGGCTTCAGAGGCACTCATCTACCTATGTCCTGAATTTTCACAGGGTACTAACTTAGGGGTGCTGTGATGATCCTAGCCTGCTTGGAAAAGAAACTGGCATTTTGCAGTGTCTCCATTTTGGTAGCCAGAAAAATTTGCAAACAGTCAATCCTATTTGGTAGAGATGTATACTTAGAATGCCTGGGATCAAAACAAAAACAGATTCCAGGAGAGTCCCTCATTTACCAATGTGTCTAAGGAAAAAGTAATTAGCATGCAGGTGGTGAGGTACACAGAACACCCACATACTTGGCTTCAGAGGCACTATTCATTCTGGAAGCTTATTCATCTACCTATGTCCTGAATTTTCACAGGGTACTAACTTAGGGATGCTGTGATGATCCTAGTCTGCTTGGAAAAGTAACTGGCATTTTGCAATGTCTCCATTTTGGTAGCCAGAAAAAAATTGCAAACAGCCAATCCTATTTGGTAGAGATGTATACTTAACTTCCTATGGGTTGGATCCAACCAGATTTCTGCTGCTGGAAAACGAAGGGGGGTCCTCTTTGTCCACCAAAGAGGCTATGATGGGGATCATGGGACCTGTATCTACACAAGTCATGTGTGACATGGACTGTAGTAGGGAGGGGAACTGAGAGAAATGGAGTGAAAAAGCTGGCTAGATCCAGCCATTGGAGCGAACCTCTCTGAAGCTCACAGGGAGCAGGTCTGTATATTCTGTTTCACCCGGGAATCTCAGTTTAAAAAGCAGCAACTATTTGAGAGGAGGAGGAGGCTCCACATCTAGGGTTGCCAGCCTCCAGGTGGGGCCTGGAGATCTCCCACTTTTACAACTGATGGATTCTATGGCATTGTACCATGCTGAGGCCCCTCCCCTCCCCAAACCCCACCCTCTCCTGGATCCACCCTTAAAATCTCCAGGTATTTTCAAACCCAGACCTGGCAACCCTATCCACGTTCTTACTGGAAACTGATTGGTGGTGTTGATGGAGACAGGGCACATTGTTACCCAAAGCAGTCCCCATATCAGGCCTGTCCCCATATCCCCTACACTGAGGCTAGCTGAGGCACTTCTTGCCTCCACCATCACCTTTAATCGGTTTCTGGTAAAGACACAATTTGCCCCTTGCTATTGTGGCCAGTTGCTTCATCTAGGAAAACCATTCCACCCATTGTTACTGAATTCTTTTTCCTGATCTTAGTAAATTTGATGATATGATCTTTTTAAACTAAGGTTAAACATTTTAGGTTTAAAAGGAGTTAGTACGCATAGTCCCCTTATTTTCTTGTGCTGGATCCCACCTGATGCCTGGGTAATAGATACCTGATGTGCTCTAATCTGGGATTGGTATTGTCCCGAGGACGGGACCCCCCCCCCAGGTGCCAACAAGACTGCCATCAACATTGGGAGGATGACCCCGGGACCCACTGCTACTCACCTGGGGTCCCGAGCGACACCAGGAGAGAACCACCGAGGCAGGTGCGGCCACAGCCCTCCCGGCATCGGCGCCAGTCGACACCCACGACGGGAATGCCGGAGGTTCACCCAAGCACAACCCAGCCGTCACATTGGGCCAGAGGCACGTCAGCGTATCTGGGCACTGCGCCCCCTCAGGAGCTGCCTGAGGCCGGAAAGAATGAGGCAGAACCCAGCGGGGTAGAGGGGCGGGGCCAGAGGAGGTGGGGGGCAGAGAGAGCCAGGGGAGCACAAGAAGGCGGGAGGAGGGAATAAAAGGACGCAGCTGTAAGAGGCCGGGGATGACGACCTGGATGAAAGACGAAGACACTGTAGGAGAGAGAGAGGGAACGTGTCTCACACCCAGAAGGGACGTAGTGGTAGGGACGGTGACGGAACCTCCCTCCCCGTCCAAGAGTCTGAGGCCCCTGCTGCTTGGTCGAGCGGGCCACAAAGGTGGCAGGGACACGGGGGGCTGGAGGAATCCAGTAGCAGCGAGGGGGAGTCGTCAGGGTCGTGTGACAGGTATACAAGCCACTTGGTCAGAAAAAACCCTTGAACATAGGACTTTTGGAACTCATATGTTTTAAACTCTGCTTGGCATTTCCATCCAAGCCATCTACTTTGTCATATTTTATGCTTTGTGCTTTATCCTGATTTTTAAATAAACAAGAGTGCCAACAAACACATAATTTCAAAAAACAAAGAGTTCTGACAAATGGTATCAATTTTCACCCACACAGTATGCAAAATATTGCTTACATGCATTCTTTACTCCCACATTAGCAAGGGAAAACCAGATCCTAGCTGAGCAAGACAGGATGGCCCCTAACATAAAACCACTTCTTTGTCATGGCTTATGTTTCTTTTGGGGCATGTCCAAGCGGCCATAGAAATGTTATAGAGATCTTGGCTATTGAGAAATAGTCCTTGCTAATAGATGTATTAAGAGGCTTGGATAGACAGATGCCATGGTGGTTGGGGCAAGAAATATATTGAATTTCTATCTACTTAACATTGTTGTTGTTGTTGTTGTTGTTCAGTCGCACAGTCGAGTCTGACTCTTTGCGCCCCCATGGACCAGATCATGCCAGGTCTTCCGGTCTTCCGCCGTCCTCTGAAGTTTGCTCAACTTCATGTTTGTTGCATCTATGACACTGTCTAACCATCTCATCCTTTGCCGTCCCCGTCTTCTTTGACCTTCAATCTTTCCCAGCATCAGGGTCTTCTCCAGTGAGTGCTCCCTTCTCATTTGGTGGCCAAAGTATTTGAGCTTCAGTTTCATTATCTGGCCTTCCAGGGAACAGTCAGGGTTGATTTCTTTTAGGATTGACTGATTTGATCTTCTTGCAGTCCAAGGGACTCTCAAGAGTCTTCTCCAGCACCATAGTTCAAAAGAATCTATTCTTCGGCGCTTGGCCTTCCTTATAATACTTAACATTATTGTACTTAAATCTGACAAGACACAAGAATTAAGATTTTTGGGAAGTATCCTGCCAGGCTGAATTACATTTGGAAATGTTCAGCTTTTATAATGTTGCCAACTTTTGATTTTGTGCAAAATTATAATTTCATCTCTAATTTGTAGCAGTTTTAAGAGGACACAAAATGTTTAATATAAAGAAAGAGCTGACCGATGTAGTGTCAAATTCTCAATTAAATTTCATTGTATCATAGTAATAAAAGATGTTAGGGATGATAGATATGCTCTCTCTCATGGATATCCATCATGAAGATGATGGAACTCATTGACTCGGTTCTTTGTGATGATGCCCATGTGGAGACTCCATTAATGGGAATCCTTTCCATCCAAAATTTAAGAAACCATGATTATGTGGTTCAAAGAAATGTTACAGTGAATTTCTAAAGGGCCGGTTTGTTGCTGGTCCTTCAAAACCTGAAGAAGGGCACTCTTCACAGTTTCACATGAACCACACAATACAGATTCTATGGTCCAGAACCTGTGGCAGGGAGGTGCCTGACGTGCCTACATGGGAGAAAGGAGTCAGCAGGGAAACCACTGCAACCCCAGGTGGATCCTTGTGGGTTGGAAGGGAACCTGTGTTACTAAAAGAACCTAAAGGGTTAACCCAGGCTTTGGAGCAAGGGAAAGCTGACAGGCAGCCAGGCAATCCAACAAACCAAGGCTGGCAAGGATTCTTGAGTGCAAGGGGGGGGAAGAATTGCCCCACCCTCTGAGAGGATGGGTGAGGGCGAGGCAGAGGAAGCCAAGCAAGCTGTTATGTTTTGGCTGTAAGATTCTCACTGTAAACTGAGTTTGCCTGTGAATTATAGTGCTAGTTATACCTGATAGCCTCCATTTGGTTATTACAGCAAGAGCAAGGTGAGAGCATGGACAGCCCCCCCCCCACAGCTTTTTATGACCCTTGCCATTCACAGAGCCAAAGAATCATGAGGTGGAAAAATATCACCAATGCTTGTGCAGTGGTTAACACATTTCTATACTAGGTAGGTTCAATAATATTTTTTTTGGCCATCAAGTCACAGTGACTTATGGCAACCCCGTAGGGTTTTCAGGGCAACAGACATCGAGAGGTAGTTTGCCATTGCTTGCTGTCACGTCATGACCGTGGTAATCCTTGGAGATCTCCCATCCAAATACAAGACAGGACTGCCCCTGCCTAGCTTCCAAGATCTGACAAGATCCAGGTCAGAGTGGGGTGGGGGGGCTTCAATATTTAGATCTTACCCAACAGCAAATAAAATAAATGGCTTTCATGTCATTTTCCCCCCCACAGTGGTATACAGTACAATAGGAGCTGCAGTGGCTCAAGTGGTTAAGACACTGAACTGCAGGCTGCGGAAGGTCGGTAGTTCAGCAGTTTGAGACCCGAGTGTGCCGCATGACGGAGTGAGCTCCCGTCTCTAGTTCCAGCTCCTGCCAACCTAGCAGTTCGAAAGCAAGAAATTGCAAGTAGATAAATAGGTACCACTTCAGTGGGAAGGTAACAACGTTCCGTGCGCCTTGGTGTTTAGTCATGCCGGCCACATGACCATGGAAACGTCTTCGGACAGCGCTGACTCTTCGGCTTTGAAACGGAGATGAGCACCGCAACCCTAGAGTCGGATTCTACTGGCTTTCGAGCAAAGGAACCTTTACCTCTTGTTACCATGTGTGCTTTTAAATGTATTATTTATTCTTTATGCTGATACTATATTGTCTGAAAAATGTCTTTGCATTTGTGCTTGTGGAATATGGGAATTGCTGTGTCTTGAATTTGCTTGCTTTGCCTTCCTGTTGCACCTGGAAGCTGCTGTGTGCAGGGCTTGTGCTGCCTATGCAAATGGACACGTGCATACCCAAAACCTTCCCGACATGCTTGAGGACAAAGAAGACCATCGCCATTACGCTCAGTCTTTGGAGACTCGGAAAAACAACAGGTCTCTCGCCATTACAGATCTTCTGGAATAACACGTAACCCCACATATCTGGTTTGGAATCACAAAAGGGACCACATCCGTTATTGCCTTCCTGGACCAGGCAACATCTGCAAGTCAAAGGTTGC
>NW_015170312.1:26942-29765 GCF_001447785.1 Gekko japonicus | reverse complement strand
GGCGCCCCACCCGCCCGCCCTCCCTCCCTTCTCGTGAGGAGGAGCTCCAGCCAGGCAACCCTGTGCAGCGCCCCCGTGCATGTCATTGGGACTGCTCTGGAGGAGCTCTGCGCAGGGTGGTGGGGGTGTCTCCCCCCGAAGGGCGGCTGCTCCTCTGCGGTCGGTGGTGGCAGGGCCCTCAGAGCCGAGCTTTTGGCGGGGTGGGGGGCAGACTGCGGAGCGCCTCCCTTCTTCCCAGGCGCCTGGCCGCTCACACCGAGGCGGCAGGGGCAGCTCTGGCAGGCGCAGGTGGGCTGGCAGCGGCAGCAGGGACCTCGGGTGGCTCAGTCTGGTGCCCCCAGGATGGCCCCGCGCTCTAGGCGAGAGACTAGCTCGCCTAGTGAGTGGGCCGGCCTTGGGTGTTGCGAAGTTGGAGTTCAGGATACAATGCACAATCAGCTTGATTAGAGCAGGGGAGAAATACTTAGGGACCAGAAAATTAGCATCTGTAGTGAGATAACCTACTGATCACCAAGCATATTTACACAACTTCAGTCACCATCCTAAACAACAAACAATCCATTGTCTCTTGCCAAGCTTTCTGCTACAGCTGTATTTGTTCCAACCCCTCTGACAGAGATTCTCATGGGGGCAGACTGCGGAGCGCCTCCCTTCTTCCCAGGCGCCTGGCCGCTCACACCGAGGCGGCAGGGGCAGCTCTGGCAGGCGCAGGTGGGCTGGCAGCGGCAGCAGGGACCTCGGGTGGCTCAGTCTGGTGCCCCCAGGATGGCCCCGCGCTCTAGGCGAGAGACTAGCTCGCCTAGTGAGTGGGCCGGCCTTGGGTGTTGCGAAGTTGGAGTTCAGGATACAATGCACAATCAGCTTGATTAGAGCAGGGGAGAAATACTTAGGGACCAGAAAATTAGCATCTGTAGTGAGATAACCTACTGATCACCAAGCATATTTACACAACTTCAGTCACCATCCTAAACAACAAACAATCCATTGTCTCTTGCCAAGCTTTCTGCTACAGCTGTATTTGTTCCAACCCCTCTGACAGAGATTCTCACCTGTGGGATCTCTTTCTGGAATTACAATACCCACCTGATGTATTAAGGAAACAGATCAACAAAGCCAGAATGATATCAAGGGATAACCTGCTACAAACAGGAGCAAATGAAATAATAATAGAACACCACTTAATAGCTCTTAGCTCAAACCCATTCAAGACATTAGTGGCTTGCAATGTATGCTGGACAATGATACCCCTCTCACACAGGCATTGGGAGGCACACCTTTTCTTGCCCACAGCCAGCCTTCTAATCTTAAGGAACTTCTCACTCAGAATAATGCACTTCTTAACATGATCATGGACTCTGGGACCAGGGCCTGCATTCTGACTCCTTTCTTTGCAACATCCCTCCTACCTTCAGACTGGTATATAAGGACTCAGGGATCTCCATTCCTACTTATATCTGACGAAAGGAGCTTTGACTCTCAAAAGCTCATACCCCAAAAATCTTGTTGGTCACTAAGGAGCTACTGAACTTGAATCTTACTGTTTTTCATACCAGTTTCTCTTTACATATTTACACATTTTTCATAAATTGCACATAAATTGTGGTTTAAGTGGTGCATATTATAAATGACATTAAAGAAATGAAAGAATCATCATCAACAGCAATGCAAAGGAGATGAACAAAAACTGATGTCAATTATAACATATGAAACCAAAAAGGTACAAAAATGGCCCTGTTCGCTCATTCCTAATCACAAGATGGAGTGTGATTCCTCAGTCCACTGCTTTCCTAACATGATCGCTAATGGCACATCAGTTTGGTAGAACAGAAAATAGTGCTAGCCCAGACCCTTTCTCCAGCCCCACTCACTGCTTACACTTCCCAAGTGAAGAAGATGACCTTTCCCTTTCCCTACATACTACAGCAATGTACTACATGCCTTCTAATGAACGATAGCCAAACGCCATATAGGCCACTAATGGCCAAGTCACATATTAGATAGTCTTCATGTCCCCACTGATTGCTGCAGGTCCAGTCAATAGGATTGCCAGACCCCCTGGTGGAGGCAGGGTCCCAGCTGCCAGGCCCCACAGCCCTGCCTCCAGTCAGCTGGCTGGCAGGGAGGAACTTATCCCAAAAAGGAGGGAGATCCACCTGACATGCAGCGACATGTCTATGTCACTGCCCATGTTACCTGGGAGTGATTTCATCACATCAGGGAGATTCTCTGGTATTTGGGCAAAAACTCTATGGTAGAAGCCAAATTTACCATAGAGCTTTTGCCCAAATACCAGAGAATCTCCCTGATGTGATGAAATCACTCCCAGATAACATGGGCAGTGACATAGGCACATTGCTGCATGTCAGTCGGGCCTCTCTCCTGCTCCTGATAAGCCCCCCTCATCCCCTTCCGATTGCCAGAAGGAACCTACCAATCAACCAGACATATTCTTTAGAGCAGGGGAGAAATGCTTAGGGACCAGAAAATTAGCATCTGTATTGAGATAACCTACTGATCCCCAAGCGTATCTACACACCTTCAGTCACCATCCTAAACAACAAATAATCCATTGTCTCTTGCCAAGCTTTCTGCTACAGCTGTATTTGTTCCAACCCCTCTGACAGAGATTCTCACCTGTGGGATCTCTTTCTGGAATTACAATACCCACCTGATGTATTAAGGAAACAGATCAACAAAGCCAGAATGATATCAAGGGATAACCTGCTACAAACAGGAGCAAATGAAATAATAATAGAACACCACTTAATAGCTCTTAGCTCAAACCCATTCAAGACATTAGTGGCTTGCAATGTATGCTGGACA
>NW_015170312.1:22362-25842 GCF_001447785.1 Gekko japonicus | reverse complement strand
GAAGGCTTGAAAGCTATTCATTTATATAGAAAAAATACAAGGGTTCTCTCAGAGACACTAGAGAGAAAAGACTAACCCTCTTCCCTGCCCTGGTAGTCCTACCCACTGAGAATCCTGAACTCTGCTCCTTGCCCGCACCAGAGTGTGATATATATGGAGATTACAAAGGAATATCTGGAAACAGAGCATTAGTATGCTAAGCTTTTCATCAGAAACAGGTGTTTTGGATTGGCCTCCTGTTGAATGGGTTTATGAGACTATTTAAACTGAGTTTCAAATTGATTATTTCTGTTTGTATGCTTCAAATGGATAATTTCTTTTTGCTTCCCTGGGGACAGCTGTGCTGGCATGGTAAAGAACTGTGTCATACCATTCATGCAGTCCTTCTCTACAGAAGTTACCAAGGGGGCATCAGGTCAGGCCACAGAAAACTGGCTTCCACACCAGTTTGGTAGTGTATGAAATGACGTTCATGTTATGATAGTAATCCTGGTCAGTCTTCAACATACCACCATAGCATTTCTTACACAACGACCAGGTAATCTATACAGAATACAGCTCGGTTCATCCGATTTGCTCTTGATAGTTGCTCCTTTAAAAACAATAATGTATGAGTTTTTCAAGATCACTTTGCTTCCCCCCCCCCTTTCTGTTTTGTCCTTGGCACTCAGATCTTAGTTTTAATCTCACACGGTCATCCACCCACTCATACCTCCAAAGAGAATGAGAAGCAATGATCTCATTCTGCACATTAACTTTTGAGGACTCTGCAATCCATGGAAATTAGATGCACTGGGTGGTTTTTCAGCAGATGCTTTGGGGGCTGCACTCAATGAAAACACAAGTTTTGGGGCCAGAAATGGAAGTAATCAAGCAAATCCTGCAGTCAGTTTTCAGATGTAGACATTCTCCATAGTTCCACAACAACATGTGTTGCTGATTTGGGGAGATCTTTGTTAGACCAGTTATTGGGGGAAAGTCATCTTTCTTTGGACAAGTTAAGACTAAAGTGAATATGAATCTATCCTGCAGATAGAGTTCTCTTTTCCCTTAGCCATAAATTGTTGCTGTATCAGTAAAGATGGCTGGGGAAAAGATCAACAACCTCAGATAAGCAGACAATACTACTCTAATGGCTGAAAGTGAAGAGGACCTAAATAGCCCCTTGCTAAAAGTGAAAGAGGACAGCGCAAAAGTTGGCTTGAAACTCAGCATCAAAAAAAACTAAGATCATGGCATCTGGCCCCATCACTCCTTGGCAAATAGAAGGGGAAATTGTGGAATTAATGACAGACTTCCTGGGATCCAAGATCACTGCAGATGGTGACTGCAGCCACGAAATTAAAAGATGCCTGCTCCTTGGGAGGAAAGTGATGGCAAATCTAGACAGCATAATAAAAAGTAGAGACATCACCCTGCCAACAAAAGTCCATATGGTCAAAGCAATGGTATTCCCAGTAGTCATGTATGGCTGCAAGAGTTGGACTATAAGGAAGGCCGAGTGCCGAAGAATAGATGCTTTCGAATTATGGTGCTGGAGAAGACTCTTGAGAGTCCCCTGGACTGCAAGGAGATCAAATCAGTCAGTCCTAAAAGAAATCAGCCCTAACTGTTCCCTGGAAGGCCAGATACTGAAGCTGAAGCTCAAATACTTTGGTCACCAAATGAGAAGGGAGCACTCACTGGAGAAGACCCTGATGCTGGGAAAGACTGAAGACAACAGAAGAAGGGGATGGCAAAGGATGAGATGGTTAGACAGTGTCATAGATGCAACGAACATGAAATTGAGCAAACTCTGGAGCATGACAGAAGACAGGAGGGCCTGGCGTGATGTGGTCCATGGGGTCGCGAAGAGTCGGACTCAACTGTGTAACTGAACAACAGCAACAATCAGTAAATTAGTGCCCAATCACACTGGAAAGTTTCTCACAGAAGTCTATCAAAGACTTTGAAGATGTGAATGTCTATTAATCTCTCTTTTGGCAGATGTGGACTTGTGGCTGACTAGGTGACTTGATGAGGCTCGGGCACTCCTCACAGCCCAGTTGGAAGGAAGTACAGCCAGGCCAGAAGTGACACATTGTGGCTGGGGGCTTGTCCCAGCCACTGGGGCCTTCACAAGAACTCTTGAATGCAGCAAGTGCATCTGCTAAAGTCTTATGAAGCTTAGTTCAGAGGGGAGTTTAAACTGTTCCATTCTTTCTATTTAATATCGGATTCTAAACCTGGAAACCCTCTACCAGCTACGATTTCAGACACCATGTAGTATACTTTGAGGCATGGTAGATAGGTTGCAGTGGATATCTATCCAATCCTCTTAAAGAACTGCTCAGTAGCCAGCACAAAGGAGACTCTGGTAGGCTCCATAACAGGTCTCTTGATCGCTTACAGCTGGGAGAGGACACTTACAGATAGAGAATATTAAGAGCTACTGAACTCAAGGATGATAAAGAGTCCTGACCACTTGGGTCTGTTCTCACAGTTTTTGATATATGCTAACAAACATAGGGCAGGTTCTGATATCATAGCTTTGACACTGTTAAAAGTTCTTTACCTTTTTTCTGATCTAGCTCCCTCTTTTATATATTCACATTAGGGTTGCCAGGTCTCTTTTATATATTCACATTAGGGTTGCCAGGTCTCTCCTGGCAACCAGTAGGGGATGGGGGGACTTACCAGGAGAGAGAGGAAGGCCCAGGCAATGTTGCTGGCATTGCACAGGAAGTGACATCATCATGCCAGCAATTTCCCGGTAACCCAGTACTTGGGCAAAAACTCTATGGTAAAAACAGCTTCTACCATAGAGTTTTTGCCCAAATATCAGAGCATCACCCAGACATCACTGGCATGATGACATCACTTCCTGTGTGATGCCAGTGACATGGCCTGGGCCTTCCTCTTTCTCCTAGTAAGCTCCCCCACTGGCCAATTGATCAGTGGCATGGGGTTAGATAACCAAGATCGTTTCTTGGAAAGGTTATCAATTTCATTGCAAGGGCATAGACAAAGTATCAGGTACTCTTCCTTGATACAGCACCTATCTTCTTTTTTCAAGGCTTCAGAAAGTGGCTCAAACAGCTCTCCTTAACTGAATGACCTATTTCCCCTTAGCACTAACAAAATATGTGGCAGGGTATGAGATCATGAGCCCTGCTCAGTTCTAAATCTGAAGAAGTGAGCAGTGACTCACGATAGCTCATACTCTGCCACATATTTTGTTAGTCTTTAAAGTGCTGCTAGACTCTTGCTCTTTTCTACTGCTACAGACAGACTAACATGGCTACCCATCTTGATCTATTTTCCCTTGTCCCCTAACAGACTGCATAGCAAAAAAATGAAAAACTGAAGACTTAGTTTCTTCAAATGGCACTTTTGGGGGGCGTGGGGGAACACCCTGCACTGCATGTCTGCTTCTGCTGACTGAGTACCTAAAAGTAGCTTTTTCATTCTGTCAAATCTTAGAATGATATTCTGCTGTTC
>NW_015170312.1:5767-22349 GCF_001447785.1 Gekko japonicus | reverse complement strand
CAGGAAGTAGCTGTTTATATGATTTGGTACAGCCTGAATTCCAAAGAATCAAGTTCCAATTTGCTCTCTGTTGACTTAATGAGTTGTGGCAGTTTCTTAGAGCCTGATCTAACTGAAGAGGTCCAATGAGGCAAGCGGTCTTTACAGAATGTTAAAAGAGGGACCTTTATGGGGTGTAGAAACACCACAGATCAATGGGTATGCCATACCAGCTGGACCCATTAGTTGACCTGGATTCCCTGTGTGCATTTTTTAAACAACAAGTTTAGGCCTTCTAGATTGAGAAACAGAAGGCAAAATATTAATTCAATTTTGTATATAAATTATGCAGTGAAAATAGGCTTCATCCTTAACATTTAATACTAGTTTGCTCAGAAATAAATTGTATCCCCCACCTCCAGCTCCCCTTTCCTGCCCTTCATTGACAGTGAGTTTCATAGAAACCAGTGACCTTCCACTGACATCAGTAGGTATGCACAGAGTAACAGCCTGAATTGTACTCCAGCTGCTTATTTCTACTAAGGCTAAGTGTTATAAACCAAAGGTGTTAAGGTTGCCAACCTCCAGGTGGTGGCTGGAGATCTGCTATTACAGATGATCTCCAGGTGACAGAGATCAGATGCCCTGGAGAAATGGCTGCTTTGGAAGGTGGACTCTATGGCATTATACCTCATTGAAGTCCTTCCCCTCCTCAAACCCCATCCTCTTCAAGTTCCAGCCCCCAAATTTCCAGGTATTTCCCAATCCAGGGCTGGCAACCCTAGCGTGTTTATGCTTCATATTTAACTTCATATTTAACTGTCAAGGATTTAAGGTTCAATTCTCAAGGGAGACAGACAAGAAACTCCTATGGGAAAATTTCTACTTGTCTATTAATTGGTCAGATGCAGAACTGTACACTGCTGGAGCAATGAAGCCAGAGCCCAGACCAGTTTTGCTGCTGTCTTACCATGAGGAAAGGGTCAGATAAAGAGATGTTTTCTGCAGTTCTTCCTCAACATTTTTTTTGTAGTCAACAAGAGAAAATGCAAAGTGACTTCTGCATAACACAACAATGTGGTTTGCATAATTAGCTAACAATTTCCATAATATGCAAATCACCTGGATTTGGAGAACTTGAATACAGAAACTTTATATTTAATCCATTACTTTTTTTTCTTGATGTGATCTTACTATTACTTTTATCTTCCCTTGTTCATTTTGATTGGACTTCTGTTACCATTGCTTCTTCAAACCTAATCTCTATCTGAGCTTCCGGTTTTTGGGGCCTCAACGATGGCCGCGTCTCTCGGTTCCTCCGAGAGATGTGTGCCATGAATCGGGAATTAGGAGGGAATGCGATTGTGCGCGCTCTCCCATGGAGTCCATAGGCAATGGGCTCCTAGCCAGGGGGCTTTGGAGAGCCCTACCTCCAGCCAACAGCCGGCACAGGGGGCCTGCTCTCTGCCCCGAAGATCCTGCCCTGATTCTCAGTATTGGACTCGAAGCAACCACCGGGACAAGCGTATGAAGGTTTGACGATTTTACTTTGCCTAGTGAGATCCCAGGGAGACCTGCTGGATCGTTTTTGAAGACGGATGAGTGAGTTTAAGTTAAAGCGAGGCATCGGAGCCCTGTTGCGAAGCCCCCACAAACTAAAGTGGGAAGGGGGAGGGGATGCCCTACCCCCTCAAGTGAATGAACGAAGCGGGACAGTGGGGGACTGAGCTAACAGTGGCAATGGGTTACAGTAGAAGGACTAGATCAGAGAAATCTAATAAAAGCGTTTACAGACCTTTGAGATTTTGGCAACTTCAATCGGTAAATGTAAACAACCCTCCAAGATGGCGATTGGAGACAGTGAGGGAGGTGGGACGCAAGCGTCTCTCAGGAAGAAGAAAAATGGAGGGTTAGATCAGGTGACCTAACCATAGACTCTTCCTACAACATTGAATTGGGTGCCATCTGCTGGCTAAAGTGGGATATTCGATGGGAACAGCTCTAAATGTGGCGAGACTTTTAAAGGGACAGTGTTTAGAATAAGAAGCAGCGAATCTTGGTTTATAGACGAAATTGAGACTGTGTATAGCTTGTATTGGATGGTGGCAAGCAGATTAAAAAGCGATTGGACTCTTGTACCATAACAAGCGAGTGAAAGCCCTGGAAAAGGAAAGCGGTACTAACTGGACAGAGCCTGTTTCATTAAAGCTGTTTATGAAAGAAGAATTAACAGAGAAGGAAGAGGATAAATTGAGATGACTGTATGGACTGAGTGAATCTAGGCTCCACAACGTCGTGTTTGTGGGGAGGGAGGGGAAGCACAATGGGAGATGTCAATGTCTTTTAAGGTCTCTATATTTCTTAATTAGCTTTGGAGCTATTCTCTGTCTAAACAGATAAGCTGGATTTTAATTTGAAGCGATGAACAAGGAAACTCCTCATGCCAGAAGTTAATTGATAAGAGTTACAACTTTGTATCTATAAGCATATGTAACCTTCTACACTTGGGCTTTTAGTGCCTTTTTCTCCGTCTCCCTTAGTCTGTAGTTTTCCCCCTCCCCTTCTTTCGTTATAGTTATGTAGTTATTTTAGAAATGCAAATAAAAAAAATCCCCTTTGGGGGGCAACCCCCCCCCAAAAAAAACCCACCTAATCTCCATCTCCAGCATTACTGGTCATTATTGCTTACTGTCTTTTTTCTAGCTTGACCATAAGTCGGAGAATTGATCTCTACTTATTTTCTCATTATCAGAATCTGTTTTTTGATGTTCACTGAGTGACCAAGATGTAATCAGCTCTAAATCTGTTTGTGAGAGTTGCTTTCCGTTTGACCCCACAGATGTGGTTTGTGTTGTCCATTCTGCTCTCCGTGCCATATTATGGTTTCAGAGGGTAGCCATGTTGGTCAGCAATAGAAGAGCTAGAGTCAAGTCCAGTAGCACCTCAAAGACCAACAAGATTTTTTGGGGTAGAAGCTTTCAACACTCAAAGGTATCTGATGTAGGGAGATTTGACTCTCAAAAGCTTATACACTGAAAATCTTGGTCTCTAAGATGCTACTGTACTTGAATCCAGCCATTTGATACAATGGTTCTCAACTCAAAATTTTAAAACTAAGGAGAACTCTGGAGTATTGGCATCTGAAATAAGGAATAGCCCTGATGCTCTTTGAAACTATGTCTGATATAAAAGACATCCAATAGATTCTGTAGAACTGTGATTTCTTTCCTCACCACACAAGAGATAGTCCTTTAAAACAAGTGAAATAAAGGTGGGACACCCAGCAGCCAGTGTTCCCGCTAAGCTGAGTTAGTGTGAGCTAGCTCACAGTTTTTTAGCCTCCAGCTCACAGATTTTTGTCTTAGCTCAGGAAGGATGGCTCCAGAGCCAACTAATTGATTCAGGAGCCAAATTGCTCGCTCACAACTTTAATGCCCGTAGCTCACAAAGTAGAATTTTTGCTCACGAGACTACACAGCTTAGAGGGAACATTGCCAGCAGCCCTACTATACTATGAGGAGCCACATTTTTTTTTACTTATGGATATTGAAATATGTGTCAGATTGGCCTTCTAGCCTGTTTTCTGCCAGCTTCCATATCTTTACATCCAGTCAGTGACCATATCTTGCTTCCCGTTCTCTTTCATGCTGTCATATGTGTGTGTTACGTGCTGTCAAGTCACTGCTGACTTATGGCAACTCGGTGAATGAATTACCTCTAAAATGCCCTATCATTAACAACCTTGCTGTCGTATACACATGCTTATTTGCAAATTCCTCCTATTGACTGCCGGTTACTTAGAGTTCCCATTATCCGATGCCCAGCTAACAGCAAAACACAAACCTCAGCTATTCTCTTTTTCTATCTTCCATCACTGAGACCATCTTACCCTGAAAGCTGTGCACCTCTTGCCAAGCAGCTGCAACTCCCATCAAAGTCATATTCAAATCAATTAAAGTTCTGGCTGTTTAGTGGGAGATTAGCATCTCTTTGGAGTTGGCTTTGCACAAACTGTGCATCCGTGTACAACATCCCACCCATTGCTCCCTTGATTACTTGGTACTCCTTGGCTTCGACTTAGCAATATGTGGCCAGTTGCAGGCAGCCTTCCATGCTTTGATGAAACCATTAATCACAGGTTTTACTGCCTTATATAATTTCATTGCTAAATGAAGTCTTCATGGAACTGAAAATAATGTTCCCATGGTAACTGTTCATGGTGCCAGTGAACCAACATGAATACTATTTTTTTAAATTAATGTTACCTTCAACACTTTTTAAAAGTTACAGTTCTGGAGCTTCACAGTAAACATCATTTATTATTTGTTGCTTCAAACAACTGGAGTACTCACTGAATGCACTACCATAGATTGAAAGTTGATCGGACCACTGTAATGTGAGCAGTGAGCACACACCCAGAGTGTTTATAAAAAAAAATATATGGTCACAAGTTCTTCCTCTAACACTATGAGTGCTGAATAACTCACGGAATGCCACTCACTGGAACTTCAGATATTAGTTCACAAACACAGGGGTTCTGCTGAGAACAAATTTCTACTACAGATAGAGAATTTTGGTGTTTGGGGGGGGGATGGACAAAAAGTATCAAGTGGAATTTTTAAATCAGTTATTATACTATTACTATACAGTTAGTATACTATTTTTTATATCCTAAGTCACTCTTGAGAATCCCCAGAGCAGCTTACAGGGGGCTTCCAATGAAGTTGATGGGCAGTAGACTCAGGACAGTAAAAAAGAGAGTACAGCTGAACAGAATGCATAATTAACTTGTGGAATTCATTGTCATAGAATGCTAGCTGTCTTGTTGTCTGCTTTGGGAACAGGGTGCTTCACTAGAAGGACTATTGGTCTGATCCAGCAAGGCACTGCTTAAATTTTTAATTTTAGGGCATCGGGCATTCACAGTTCATTCAGTGGTGCATTTATGAGCAGTTAAAATTTGTTCTTAAAATCCATATTGCTGCAAAAAGTGAATTCTAATCACATGATACTGGACACCAGGTACATGCACAAGGCAAGGAATTATTTCATTACCTTTTCCAAAAAAATACATGTTTGGATTGTGTTCAAATTCTATGTCAGTATAGAGGCCTTGATTTTACAATTAATAAATATTACTTGCTAAACAGTGAAATGTCTTTTTCTCTTGCCATAAACTTTGCATTTCCTTGCTTCATATATATATATATATATCCTAGTATAAGAGTAATGTTTCTTTCTTAGTCTCTTGGGCAACACAGTAAAGTTACATGATAATGAATATTTTTATCTTTGCTCAGTGCTGCTTCTACTACTGCATACAAGTTATTGGAAGATATGTTTGATTTGTTTTTATGTATTGTTATCGTGTTGTTGTTGTTTTATGTTTCTTGTAGTTTTTCTTTTCTTTCTTTCCTAAAATAATAAAATTTCCCAGTCAAATGGGACTTAAAACTAAACAAACAAGTTATTGGAAGATGATGGGCTCAGCCGTTAGCTAAAAATTTCATCAAACTCAAATACGGAGACAAGTTACCACTTACTTAATGAATTTTACATTCAACCTCCAGACCAGAGGAATTACTACAGCCTTTAAAGAGTCTGTAGTTGAATATGGAGACTTGCATCTAAAACGAATGGGTCTTGTGACTTGCTTCAAAAAAGAACATCTATTTAATGTAGTATTTTTTTCTGGACAAGTTGAGTGTGATTGCATTTCTTGAATAAGAAATTAACCTTTGTTTAAAGGATGAAACTTTAAAATACATGAACATACTTTAAAGGGCATTCTTATGCCCTCCGACCTCTGCGCACGGTCCTTGAGGCACTGCAGGCTGCTGGGCTACATACCAACCCCCAGAAAAGTAGGCTGGGGTCTCAAGAGCTGATGTAGCTTGGGTTCCTGGTGGGAAGGGGCCAGTTATGCCCATTGCCAGAAAAGGTGGTCACCGTGGAGCAACACCCTCGACCGGCCACAAAGTGCCAGTTGTGCCAGTTCCCGGGGACAGTAGGGTACTATAGTAAATTTATCCCCCACTTCGCATCAAAGGCCAGCCCTTTGACAGACTGTCTGAAGAAATGTCAACCCAACACGATAGTATGGACCGATGCTGCGGTCCAGGCATTTGAGACCTTACGCCACAGCTTATTGAAGGAACCGGTCTTACAGAATCCAGACTTCACATGCCCCTTCATGGTACACACAGATGCCTTGGGCATGGGCCTCGGCACTGTGTTAGTGCAAGAACACGGGGGCACCGAACGCCCCGTGCTCTTTATAAGCCATAAGCTACAACCTGCTTAACTTAATTACTCCACGGTTGAAAAAGAGGCATTGGCGGTTAAATGGGCCATGGGATCCCTCCAATACTATTTGGTTAATAACCCTTGCTGACTGGTGGTCGACCACGCCCCACTGTTATGGCTAGAGAGGATGAAAGACCACAACCCCAGAATACTGAGATGGTACATGTCCCTCCTTCCTTTCCAGTTCTCAATCCATCACTGCACTGGATGCAACCATCAGGTCGCCGATTACCTCTCCAGCCTCCATGAAGATGACCCGACTGCAGGGCAAAGGGGGGGACGTGTCCCGGCCGTAGCTGGGGGCTCCAGGGCCAGGCAGGAGGCAATGGGGGAATGGCTGCCCGTGAACCCCCTCGATGCACAACTTACCCCACCAGGCAGAGAGAACGGCCGCTGGCATGAAGAGGTGGCGAGCGAATGGAGACCGGGTGCAGCTGTGCCCCAGGAACATGGTGGGGCCCAGGAGGCAGTCCCAAAGGAGCGGCACGAGCTGCAGCAATGAGCCACAGCTGTGGGACGGGCCTGGTTTGACCCGCATGGAGACCAGCCGGGCAGGATCAGGAGGTGACAGGGAGAGCAGCGGCGGAAGCCAGAGGGGCCATGAGACAAGCGGCACAGCGAGATCCAATCCCGGAGTCAGGAGGAGGGGTGGAGCCTCAGACTACGGCGTCTGACACTTTACAGGGGGATGAGGCTGGAGCAGGGGTGGAGCAAGGGGCCGAGGGGGTAATAAAAGAAGGAGAGGAGCTGGCTGATGAGGAAGGACTGGGCTGGCTACACCTGGAGCATTATATTGGGACTATAGCTGGACCACAGGGGTGGTCGAAAGCCAGAGACCCAGGGCAAGCAAGAGTGGTGAGGCAACCCTCTGAAAGACCCGTCATCTGAAGCCACTACTCCCTCTTTCAGAGAGGACCTCCCTCGACGCCTTCTCTCCACCACTTCTCATTCCTGACCACTCCTCACCTACCAAGCGGAACGGCGACAAGTGGCTCACCACCCAGGAGGCACGGGGCACATGACCCCATCAGAGTTCTTTGCATACATTATCACAGAAATGCTTATAGTCTTTAATATGACTCTTCTACCACTCAACAATTGCTGGATAAGGGTACTCTAGGATCTCCTTCTAGTGGACACTCTTCTCATGAGCTACTGTGGTGGCACAGAGATTAAGTCTGCATCCTAAACATATTTACTAAAAGGTAAACCCCATTAAGGAGGGGAGGCAGCATGGTATAGCCTGATCTCCTCAGATATTGGAAGCTAAGCAGGGTTGTAGTTGGAAAGGAACTGCCACCAAGGAAGACTTGGCAGAGGAAGGCAGTGGCAAACCACATCTGCTTCTCACTTGCCTTGAAAGCCCCTTGCTGGTGTTGCCATAAATTGGCTGCAACTTGATGACTCTTTATATACACACAGGCCCCATTAAAACAGTGGGACTTACTTCAGAATAAACTTCCAGGAGATTTCACTGAATGGTGTTCTAATCTTACAGAATTGGAGATGCCTGGCTAGGGTTGCCAGCCTCCAGGTGGTAGCTGGAGATCTCCCAGAGTTACAACTGATCTCCAGGCTATGGAGATTAGTTCCCCTGGATAAATGGCTGCTTTGGAAGGTGGACTCTGTGGCATTATATCCTGTTAAGGTCCCTTCCCTCCCCAAAACATGTTTTTTTTTCAAGATCCCCCCCAAAAAAAACTCCAGGAATGTCCCAACCCACAGCTGGCAACCCTACTGTTGACACTATCCCCATCCCAAACTTCTTTTCCATCTCAGATAATAGATTTTATCTGCATCCAGTTTCCATGCTAAAAGCTGCTGGCCATCTGTGTGAATCCCTTGGCTTCTCGCTGAGTTGTCTACTGGGCTAGAGGCCATCAGAAAATAATCTGCAGCCCAGGGTTGTATGCCGGACCTGTTCCTGTAAAGTAGGACATTCCTTTTGCTAGCATGAAAGTTACACATAGTGGAGAATTGGACACTTGTTGGCTTCAAGTTGAATCCTTGGTAGGTTCTTCTGGTGACCGGAGGCCAAACAGCAAACTAAATGAAATGTCTTTTATTAGTGGTTGTAGGTATCCAAAATGGTTGCTTACTTTGTCAGCCAAGCCTGTGTTCGTTAGCCTTCTTTGGATAGTGGCGAGTCTATTCTGAGAACAACAGGCGGACATCCGACAATAACAGAAGATGCCATAGCTTCATTATTAAAGAAATCCCACTACAACATAGCTAATTATAGCCGGGCTTGTCTCAATTTGTTTCCTACCATCTGGGAATACTGCTTGGTCTCTTCATACTAAATTATTAGCTCAGTATTTCCTAAACATTATACAGCCCAGGGTGCAGCTGCTCCTGTCTAATTTCATTTGTTTGCAGATTTCTGTTTAGCATTGCTTCTCCATTGCAAAGCGGAGAGCTGCAAGGCAGGGTGCCCAGCTTTGGCACTTGGGAAGGCCATTGTGCGAGTAGTGCTTCAGCTAGATGATAAAGATTCTCAAAGGACTGCCATTTTTACCACAGTGTTTCTACATACCTGTCCCAAAGCAGCAGCAGCAACAGCTTGGTGCTCAGACAAAGGAATTATGCACCGAGAACAAAGTCATCCATATTCTTCTCAACATAAGGGCCTATTTTGATGGCTGAACCAACATGTTAAATAATGTTTCCAGGGCTCTTTTTGTAGCAGGAACTCCTTTGCATATTAGGCGACACACCCCTAATGTAGCCAATCTTCCAAGAGCCCCTGTAAGGTCTGTAAGCTCTTGGAGGATTGGCTACATTAGGGGTTTGTTGCCTAATATGCAAAGGAGTTCCTGCTACAAAAAGAGCCCTTTAAATTGTTCCTGGATTTTATCATTGTGTATCTTATCAATTGGTGAGCCGCCCTCAGCACTACTCTGAGGTGGAAAGGTGGCTTATAAATGGCCCAGATAATTAAACAAGCAAACAAATGACTGTATAAAGCAAAACTGTCTAATACAGCAGTTAAAGGATGGGCCTAGCCTGTACTGGCTCACCAGCCTGTAGTTTAGAGTAGGACCAGGATCCAGGAATCATTTCACCATGTCTCGTATAACATGGAGTCCAATCCCCAGCTCCATCTCATACATACAATCTCATGATTCACACCAAAATTGCTCTTTTATTTCTGAAACATCATAACAGGACCATCTCACAGTGCATTTTGCAACTGGGGCCTCTGGGAAAGGATATCCTTCCCACTCTCAGGGTCTTGGTCCTGAATGGGATCTTCAGTCATAGAGGAAACCAGATAGATAGATAGACAGATAGACAGACAGACAGACAGATGACAGACAGATGACAGATGATGATGATAGATAGATAGATAGATAGATAGATAGATAGATAGATAGATAGACAGATAGACAGATAGACAGATAGACAGATAGACAGATAGATAGATATGGCAATGGGAAAGATCCCCCCTAACACGTCTGTTCTCATAGCCAGATAATGCATCCCATTGTACCTGGCTGCAATGGGGAAAGCTTAGCTTATGCTTTCTTCCACTTTTTCCAGGGCCTACAAAGTTGGTCATGTGTACCTATTGCCATCCACTGATTATTCCTTCTAACATGTGGGGTAATTAATGTTTGCCAAAACCAGTATTCACCACAAGGATGTGAGTGCACATTACTCGGGTATGCACAGAAGCAGGTACAAGCACTGTACTTCAGTTTTTCCCACTGCTGCTATGTTCCATTTGGTCATCAGCATAATTCCTGATCTCAACCAGATTTGCCCATTTCCTCATACTTACTAGGGCAGCACTGAGTGAGAAACTGCCCCTAATTAACCAATGAGCAGGATTTTTTAAAATCAAAGTTCTTAATTATTTTTAATATAAGTAATTCTAAACACATTAAATAAGGCTTGGGAAACACATTCCCGCTTCCTTCTCATACACATAAGGAGAAATTCTTCTTCTAAATGCCTGACTACATGTTACAAACTCCTCATGTTCTATGTGGGTCTGCCACAAAGACTTTCAGTCAGATGAGCACTGTTAAGTTCCCAGTAACACAAGGGCCTGTTTATATTAGGGCTGCATTGCACAGGCTTAAACTTTTTCCCTGCCCCTTTATTGCTGACCTAAAATGGTCTTGGGGAGCTCCTAATTTCCCTGTTGGAGAAATGTACATGTACTGTACATAGTTTTTCCAGTGGAAGAAACAGTGGCTTGCTGGGTCCATTCCAGGTCAGGAAAAAGGTGCAGGAAGGGAAGGCCTTAAATCCCCTTTCTATGTGAGCCATCATCCTTAACACAACTTGACTCCCACATACCTAGGAACTGAGTTCTCAGTACAGAATTTGCAGTACTTGTGTTTAGGGCTGCCAAGTGGGGGCGGGGGGCGGGGAAAGCCCCACTTTGGAGGAACTCTGCCCCCCGAAGCTGCATCACCAGAGGTGATGCAGCCATGTCACTCACGTTGGGGGCGTGGCCCAGATCGTCGGCGGGGGGGGGAACCATATGGGTAGAGAGAATGTTCACAAGATAAGATCCCTGCTGCCTCTCAAGGAAGGATCTGATCCATCCTTCCTTGATAGGCTGGGTTTGCTTAATTGACTGTCTGAATAGGACATTGCCTCAGGGACTTGAAAATCCCATTTGGATTTAGTGTTTAACTGGTGGGACTGCCTTCTGCAGGACATCTCCACAAAGAAGGCATAGACCACAGTAAGGATTGCCAACCCCTGAGTCTGGGCAAGGGATCCCCAGGGTTCGGGGGCTTCCCTCTACCACAGGCCAGCTAGCAGGTGGGAAAAACCCCTCCCCTAAACAAGGATGTTACTACATGACATCCCTGATGCAATGATGTCACCCAAAGGTGACATCATCACATTGAGGCATTGCAGGGAACACTCTGGTATTTGGGCAAACTCTATGGCTTTGAGGGTGGAAAAACCATAGAGTTTCACCCAAATACCAGAGCATCCCTGTGCAAAGTCCCCACCCATCCCCCAAACGCCCCCCGAATCCTCTTGCCAGAGCAACGATGAGACCTGGCAACACATTTCTGATCAAACTTCCTCATGGCAGACCCAGACAGGACACAAGCGCTTTGGTCCATGTCATTATGCCCTAAGATGCTGACTACTGAAGCATGTGCCTGCATCACTTCAAAACAAATACTTTCTTCAGAAGGGTCGTTTTATTCCTACAAAAATGTGTGTGATTAATCAACTAAAATTTCTTTAGACAGCTGAGTGGTATAATTCCTCTACCCACATCTTTAGCCAGAACCTGACTTCCAGACTGCCCCGTTCTGAACTTCAGACTAGAGAGTCTACTAGATGATTTTTGTTTGTTTGTTTTTATGTGTATAATGTGAGTTTTTCCAGTGGCTTTCCTGAGGCCTATTGGGAAACGAGGACTTTAAAACACAGGAAGACAAACTCAGCAGTCCCAGCAGGAAGTAAAACTACAAACGTCTTTCATATGAAATATATCCCAGAACAAATTGCCTGTCCCTTACACCCAATGGTTAAGTCAAGAGTTATAAACTGTTAGATGCTGCAAACCATAAGGCATTTTATCATCCTAACATTTCTTTCAGATGCTGTTGTCAGAGATGGTTTGGTCTCCATTTTAGACCATTTGAGGCAATTTTAATCATTGTACCCTCAAAAGCTGAGCAACCAGCCTCTTCAAGTGGGGAAAACCCAGTATTTTGAAATGTGACACAGGGTGTTAAATTGCTGTTGGAGGAAATGCATCTTTGGAGGTCTGCTAAGAATGCAAATTATTCTGCTGTGTTATTCTTTGATCACAAGAAAGAATCAACCATGATCAACTAACTTCTTAGAGCCAGTTAGCATAGCAGAGTGTCAGACTAAGATCTGGGACTTCCTGATTTCATTCCCCCTTGTTTGGTACCAGTCAGTGCTCAGATGTGAGAGTTCTTTGGATCCCCATATATTTGGCATTGAGATTAAGAAAGAAAAGCAGGATACAAGTACAATTGTATCTCTCCGATCTGAGGTGACCAGAGCTGTATGATTTATTCTATAACAATCTTCAGTAATCTTTTTGCTGATAATTTAATTGCATCTTTAAAAAAAGTTTGCTCAGTATTTTGCAGCTGTTCTAGAAGAGTTCATCATCTGCACAGTTCTATATGATATGGTCTGGCTAGAACCATGAATCTAGACTGGAGGATATGTTCCCCAGCATAGGATCCTTGAGACTGGAATGATGTCCAGAGGCATAACAGAAACAAAATATTGTTCTGTTCTCAGGAAAGTTCTTGTTATTTGTATTAGGGTTGCCCAATCCAAATGTTTTATCCTTCCTGTCAATCACAAAGACAGACCAATGTGTGATTTCTTTCTGTGGTATAAGAAAAATGTGAGTCCTGAACATACACTTCCATAGACATCTCAGTAGACATAGCTCCTTCAGTCTGGTCATAAGAAATGAGAAACTGGGACTAACACAATCTGATCCATGGAGTGCTCATAAAATCTTAATTTTTCAAAGTTCCCAGAGTGTATTAGGGATAACTTAATAAAAGGAGGAGTTTCCACGTCAGGTGTCAATTAGAAATTCATCCTTAAGGGGAGAGTAGTGTGGATCTCTTCTTTGAGAGCCAGGGTGATGTAGTGATTAAGAGTTGCAGACTAATCTGGAGAACTGGGTTTAATTCCCCACTCTTCCACATGAAGCCAGCTGGGTGACTTTGGGTCAGTCACAGTTCTCTCAGAGCTCTCTCAGCCTTACCTACCTCACAGGGTGTCTGTTGTGGGGAGAGGAAGGGAAGGTGATTATAAGCTGTTCTGAGACTCCTTTGGGTAGTAAAGAGCAAGGTATAAAAACCAACTCTTCTTCTTCTTCTTTCAAAGAGAGTTACAACCTTCTAAATCCAGTAAACGTAAATGGACATGGAAAGATATAATTGCCTTTTGATGGCACTGTAAGGGGAAGGGCTAGAACTCAGAGGTAAAACACACACCTTGGATAGTTTCTCAGATCAGAGAACTGGGCTAATAAGCCAACAGTATGATTCAGTAAACAGCAACTTCATATATTCAATAAAGATTGACCTTTCTATATATAGATAAGTGTCAGTATTTCCCTTCTATTTTGCCTCTTTATTACTTCACTAGTTCCTTCCTCTCTAGCCTAGCCTTCTATGCTGAAATTCTCACCCAATAAAATTTTAATAAATATATGTAATAAATATTTCAGCTTTTCATATGACTAACTCATCAGGAAAATAGATTTTTCTGGCTCACTGTTCATAGTAGCAATTTATCTCCCTGTTATGGATCATCTGAAAATAGCTTCTGTGGGGTTCTAGAATGAGTAAGAGTGAGAAAAAACATATTTTCCTGTCTCTGAGAACGACGGCACCCTTACCTGTCTCTGGTCCAGATACCAGGGCTTCAAAATAGCATTCATAACATAAGACCAATTTCCTATACAGGGAAACTATATGGAAAAATTATATATATTATGGCTACAGTTTTCAGCAGGGGACACGCATACTACTTAAATGATTACAACTTATCACTACTCTTTAGGGAAAATAGTAGGCTTTGGTTGGAAATTCCAGGAATCTTTCAAATACATTTCTCAAAGAAACACATCCTTTGCCAGTTCCAGTGTTCTGTGATAGTTATTTATTTTGAAAAGTGCAGTGTCAAAGCCTCAGATTGTGCCATCCTATGTACAATTACACCCTTCAAAGGCTGTTGACTTCAATGGACTTAGAAGGGAATTCTTGATTCTCACCGATGTGGTAAACCTGTGTCTGGGCCACATTACCGTACTAGCTGAACATGGGAAATTATCTGAAGAGACGTGGCCTTAGACATAGATAAACAGACGGCCGGGAAAAGGTCCCATGCTTCTCCCTGATGTAGTAGTTTTAGGTGTTTCAGGTTGTTATGGTTGTGGGGTTTTTTAGATGGAAGAACACTATCACGTGAGACCCTGCTTGCAGTTAGAAGTGGTGCAGGCCTAGCATATGCTTCTCATCTCAGCTGGGGAAACTTATGTACTTGCAGTACACATGCAGCCCCCATCAGTACACATTCAGTGTCATGACACTTCGTAGGCTCTTCCTCCTTTACTCTCTGAGGGGGGAGGGCTGAGTGGCAAAACCAGATGCTGTTGCCATCAGGTGGTGGAACGAATGGAATAGATCTACTCCCCTGCCCATCCCAGTACCCCGTCACTGTGGTCTGTTGGTAATTGCTGATGCTGTTCAGCGTGTTCAGTGCTACAGAGAAAATGGATTGTGGGGAGGGGGGGGAGGGATACATGTGGTAACCATAGGCAATGGAAGCTCCATAATAGCATCTCCAGCAGTCTGACAAAATTTCACACAACCTTAGTCTGGACTTCTGTGTTCTAGATAAAAGGGAAACAATTTTATCAGTAGTAGATTTAGGGACTGCAGCAATTATGGTGGTTCAAGTATATTTGGCATTTTAACTGCCTCCTGTCCTGGAACTCAGAGCCTTTGTCATTTAAATGACATTCAGTATGAGGCAGATATTAAACTCAGACAAATAAAGCAAGTTCTCTTTCCTGATAACAGCGACGGGATCATTACGCCTGGAGGAAAGAAGTCACTATCTTTAGAGAGCAAAGTCAATTTAAATCTTCATAAAGTGCAAATGGCAAGGAGCTGGCACTTATAAAGTATGTTCCCGATATTTTATTGATCAGCGTGGGCGTCTGAGTGGTGGCTTCCCCCTGCCAGGGTAGTGGAGTTGTAACCCAGGAGAGCTTTAAATATTAAGCACAACTTGAAGATTTATGTCTAGTGAGCTGGGAAACCCCGTTGTGTCAGTGCTTTTAGTAAGTTTCTTTATAGGCAATTTAAAAAGCTGAACTGGAAGGTCTCCCAGAGCTGAAAGAAAAACTGGCTAAAGATTTGACTGAGCCTAATTCACTGAAGTCAGCATTGTTCGTGTTCTTGTGCTTGTAACTTCTGACAAGTTAAGAGTTTTTACAGCACTGTCCTGAGCAGTGCTATTTAAGCCACTCAGACGCGGTCAGCAGGGTTGACTCTCAGGAAAATGTTCAGGACGGGAGGACAGGGTGAGGATAGGCCCTCGGAGGCCTCAAGACATCCTCAAAGCAAACAGACTCTAATCAGAAAAGGTTCCTTCTGTCCTCAAAAGAAAAGCTACTATTACCAAAAGAAAGGCTGCTTCCTCTGGCCTTTTTTGCCTTTCTCTTGGGCAGGGGCTGTTGCTATTACCAAAAGAAAGGCTGCTTCCCAACCTGCCTTCCTCTGCCCATTTTTGCCTTTCTCTTGGGCAGGGGCTGTACCATGGTGGCATCCCACTCCTCAGAGGTGGAGACAGAGGAGGGACTTTATCCCCCTCACTTCATTGTTTACTTCTGCACTCAGGGGACTGCAGAACCTCATACCCATAACATCTTCCCAGAGTCACCCTGTTAGTCAGAGCCTATCAGTCATCTCCTTGTTTGTTACAGTGGCAGGTATTCACTTGTGTCCTGGGGACTTTTTGCTTCCTCAGCAATCAGCAGTGTATTCTGGGGCTTTCCAATGATGAGTTTCAGACTGTGGTTCAAGGGAAATTACTTTTGAAAAATATGATTCTGCATCCTAACAGCGGGGGGGGGGGAGTACCTCTATACTATCAGTTAGTACCTCTATACTATCAGTTAGGGCCAAGGACAACTGAAGGCATTGGTGGGAGGGGTCTTCTGTTGTAAAAATCAATTTGGACAAGCTTTAGACAAGTTGCCTCCCCCTTACAAAAGTTTCCTCTCAATACTAAGAGGTGCTTTCCCAGTTTTTACAGCAACTTGTGGTTAGATGTTCCTCATGGAATGCACAACCATCACTGTGTGCTGTATCACTGTAGCCTCAGCAAAAGTCACAATTTCTGATGGCAAACTACACAGAGTCAGGGTCTGAAATCCATTTTGCTCAAAGATGGAGGCTGCAACTCTGCCAATTCAGGACCAAATTACAGCGAGGAGGGAGGAACAAAGAGCAGCGGATGCACAAATCCCGCATTAAAGTCAGCACGCCGTGTTAACTGAATGAAGCTCTAGACAGTTGTTTCAGCATATCCACAGTCAGTACAGACTAACAAAAAGAAACCACAGATCAAAAAGAAGCTCACAGAATGGTCATACAAATTGGATTTTGTATCATGTTTTATGAATGTGTCTGGAAATGGCAAAGGCAAATATTGTGTGCGTAAAGTGCCATCAAGACACAGCTGACTTATGGCAGTCCCACAGGGTTTTCAAGGCAAGTGATTAAGCAGAGGTGCTTTGCCA
>NW_015170312.1:0-4153 GCF_001447785.1 Gekko japonicus | reverse complement strand
TCATCATTTTATAATCCTCCTCCATCTTTTGATCTGGTGGGCGATAACAAACTCCCAGTGTTAAGTTTCCTTTTGGCCCCCCTATTTCAACCCATAGAACTTCCAGAAGCGAATCCAATTCTCTTAGCCTCTCAATCTTTTTGGACTTTATACCCTCTCTGACATACAGAGCCACCCCACCTCCAACCCCTTCCCGCCTATCCTTCTGATATAATATATAACCAGGAATCACCGTATCCCACTGATTTTCCTCATCCCACCAAGTTTCTGAAATATCCACAATGTCTATTTTTTCCTCCAACACCAAGCACTCCAACTCCCCGATTTTACCTCGGACACTTCTAGCATTTGTATAGAAACAGCTGTAATTTCCCATACCAGTTAAGCCTGCCACCTTCCTCTTGTTATCTCGAGACTTTATCAGGCAGTCCATGTCACTAGCCACGGTCTCAGTGGACAATTTCAATCCACCTCCCTGTAGAAAAGCAACAGGCACCCCCTCATCTCTCTGAGATGAGCCAACCCGAACCAGAGACTTTTCATCTCCTGTCGGCTTTCTCAGCAAAAGCCATGATTTCTATTGTAAACTAAACAGAGTCAAGGTCTAAAATCCATTTTGTTCAGAGATGGAGACTGTAACTAGGCCAGTTCAGTGCCAAAAAAGCACCAAATTAACAGGGTGTAGGCAAACAAGTACTGATTCAACATGCCCCTATCTGCATTCTGATCTCATAGAGCAGAATGGGAACTCTGTTATTGGCAACCAGCAGTACCTGTTAAGCTTTGGAGGGCCCCATTGGTGTTTTCAAGGTTGGAGAATCCCCCCTGTTGCTCTGAAGTTTGGTAAATATTTTGAGTGGAGACAGTCTGACTGGAAATGGATCCATTCACAGACTACCACAAATCACCACAAACACTTTGAAAGTTCATGGAAAGTTTGTGCCAGTCATCCTGCTATGAACTTCACGTTGTGAACCATGAACTGGCCAAAATTTATCATGAACTTTAGTTCATGAGTCGGTTCATACCCATCCCTTCTGGCAATGCCCCCACCCCACCCCAACCCTGCTGGTGGCCAGGGAGGGCATAGAAATTCTACTTCATTTTGGGTAACATCATAACAAAGCAAATGTCAGACACATCATAGTGGAAAAACTGGTTGAGCAGAATGCTGAGTCAATCAAATGCTAAAAGAATATGAACACTAGGGGTGTGTATTCAGTATAAACTGAACCAAATAAATACTCGAGATATCTTATCTGTATTTTTAGGTATTTATTCAGCCAAATGCAGATTAAACAATCTGATTCGGCTACTGATATAGCTGGCTCGAATAAAAGCTGAAATTTATTCGGCTTTTATTCAACCCAGCTGTATGCTGAGTCTCGCTGCCACCATTGCACCACCAAGTTGCACCACCCTTCACTCATGGAGGCATGCCAAGGTGGCGGTGCAACTTCATCTGCAGAGTTTTGCTGCCAGGGTGGCATGCCTCTGCCAGTGAAGGGAGAAGTCATTTAACTTCCCTTCACTCATAGAGATGTGCTTCTGGGGTGGCACGACTCCACCAGTGAAGGGAGAAAGGATTTAACTTCCCTTCACTCGTGGAGGCATGCTGCCACAGTGGTGCAACTCCACCAGTGAAAGGAGAACACATTTAACTTTCCTTCACTCACGGAGATGTGCCACTCTGGTGGCACAATTCCGCAAGTGAAGGAAGAAGGCATTTAATTTCCCTTTACTCATGGAGGCATGCTGCTGTGGTGACACCACTCTGCAAATGAAGGGAAGGCATTTTAAAATGACTTCCCTTCACTCCCTGAGTTGTGCCATGGTGGCAGCATGTGTCTGCAAGTGAAGGGAGAAAACATTCTAAAATATTGAATACATTTGGGTTTCCTGATTATTTACCTGAATCCCAATATCATATCAATATAGGAATTTGGGAATATTGGGAAATACTGATATTTTTTGCATCCAATGGACCTGATTCTGAAAAAGGTGATTTTTGTGTGCGCACATCTCTAATGGATACATAACAGCAGATGACTAAGACACATTGACGGACTAGTGATTATTCAAGGGAATAGCAGGCAAGTAACAGTAAGAATGATGAGAAAGGGGTGACTCAGACACAGAGGGCAGAAAGTTCTGAGCAAGGGAAAGAAGGCCAAGGACACAAGCTTTCACTGATCCAAAACACAGAGTCTGTCTTGCAAATGTGTCCTGTCAAAACAACTTAAAACTAGTCAAGTTTTACAACTAGCCTCCCCCCCTTAATTAATAGCAGACTCTAGTTTGAATGCTGTCATCCTTGAACTCATTATTCTGTTGCAAAAAAATAATAATAATGGTGCCCACAGAAGAGACATAAAAGTAGATGGATTGCTTATCTGTCAGAAGAGTATTTTTGTTATTGATTTGCAGGGGCAAAAGTCATTTTCTTCTGTCTTGGGAACTGTTTATTCCCCAAGAAAAACTGCTTGAAGAAAAATCATTAATTAAGCAGCCTCTCTAATGGCTCGCTCAAAAGCTGATTAGGAAAGCAGCTAAGTAGTCCTTCGTTACCGAAGTGGTTCATGATCCCAAGGATGTTTACTCATCATCTTTTATTATTTATACAATAACATGAACTATATTAATAATTTATGGGGGGGAAACAAGACTTTCTTTACTCACAGATAAGTCCCTTTGAGCTCAACAAGAGTAACCCTCAAGTAGGTATGTGTAAGTCTATGGGCTTAGGCACTGAGGAAAGGAATAATTTGCCTTTGTTTCTGGGTAATGAAATTCATCTTTAGAGAAGCTGATGCAAAAGACCCCAAGGGCAAACTTGGCGGAAGGGTTGATATGTTGTCAGGATGGCTAATATGATGTCATTATGCTGACATATAGCATGAATGTTTAAGAATACATTAGCTTTAGCTTACAAATTTGAAACACTCAACATGGGAGCTGCTAGATACAGAAAATAAGCCTCTACAAGCTTCAGGAGTATTCACTTAACCTTGAGAAGCCTTGAGTAGTTAATCTTCATCAGAAAAAGAGTAAAAGGATTTTGAAGAATTCTTTTTTCTCTTGCCTCTAAAACAGTGTTATTTCACCGTTTTAAAAGAAATTATTATGTTAAAGGTTTATAGTGGTTGTTTTGTTCCTCTTTTAAACTCCATGTCCAAGCTGGTAAAGGTAAAGGTTCCCTTGCTCGAAAGCCAGTCGAATCCGACTCTAGGGTTACGGTGCTCATCTCCGTTTCAAAGCCGAAGAGCCAGTGCTGTCCGAAGACGTTTCCGTGGTCATGTGGCCGGCATGACTAAACACCAAGGCGCACAGAACGCTGTTACCTTCCCACCGAAGTGGTACCTATTTATCTACTTGCAATTTCTTGCTTTCGAACTGCTAGGTTGGCAGGAGCTGGAACTAGAGACGGGAGCTCACTCCGTCATGCGGCAACTCAAGTCTCAAACTGCTGAACTACTGACCCTCCACAGCCTGCAGTTCAGCGTCTTAACCACTTGAGCCACTGCAGCTGATAAAACTAGGCCTCAAAAACAGCAAAGGAAGTAGCAAACCTATATTCGGGCTTTACCAATTTGCACAGCAGCTGGGAGGCCTTCATGGGTCCTAGGGTTTTCAGCCTCCAGTTGGGGCTTGGAGATCTCCCAGAATTACTGTCACCTGTCACTTCAGGTGACATTGATCAGTTCCCCTAGAGAAAATGGCTGCTTTGAATGGTGGACTCTATGGCATTATACCTCATTGAGCACCTGTGCCTCCCCAAACCCTTCCCTCCACAGGCTCTACCCCCAAAATTGCCAGGTATTTCCCAACCCAGAGCTGGCAACCCTACTCATGACTGAAGTATTCCCCATTTTAAAAAATCTTGCACAGAGAAAAGCATGTCAAGAGGGAGGCTAGGCTAGAACCCTACTACCTCCCAGCTATTGTTTAAGGGTTCTTTGTTTCTTGTGTGGAGTACTTAATCATGTGGTTCTGAAGTCATACAGTCAACACCCAGATATGTCACCTCATCAGATAATATATAGTTAAGGTTTGGTTTGTTCTGTTTGACAGAACTGCCACACTACAGTCAAAGGAACTAATACAACTGTTGGGGCTTTGGACTCATTAATTTTTGTTGTTGTTCAGTCGCACA
>NW_015170311.1:593501-600517 GCF_001447785.1 Gekko japonicus | reverse complement strand
GAGAGAGGCTGAATACTGCTCTGCCCAAGACAAGAGGACAGTCATTTCCTGTTGAGGCTTTGTGGCTTTGGTGCCTCCCTGATGATTCATATCCACCTTGGCAGTAGTGTTGTCTGTCCATATGCATATGTTCAGTTGAAACCGATGGTCTTGGAAATGAAGAAGTGCCAGGTTAATTGCATGCTGTTCCAAAAGATTGATGCTGAGGGAAGCTTCTTGATGGGATCAAATACATGGCTCAGTGCTCAATAGCTGTCAGGCTGGCATCTGTTGTGGTCTGTGGTCACTTGAAAGGGTTTGCCCATGAACAAGTCAAACCTGTTTCACAACCTGGAGAATCTTCTCTGCTTTGTCTAGGGGAAGAAACACTTTTCCATGGGTCAAATGTCACCACCCCCAAATGCACAATGACTTGATTCTTCTGGAATTTGATTAGGAAGCCATGACTGCAAAGGCACTGAATAATGTCCTTGAGTGACTGATCTTGGGAGGACAACCTTATAAGGAGATTGTTGAGATTCAGATAGATATGAATTCCTTTGAAACACAGTGTTGCAACAAATGAAATGATCAGTTTTGTGAATATCCAGGCAGCTGACGCCAATTTGAATGGTATGGCTCTGTGAGTGCCAACTCTTCTTGCTAGGTTGAGAAGGTTTTGGCAAGAAGGATGGCAAACATATATCCTGTTAGTATGAAAAGGTGTATTGACCTTAGCTATGAAGGCGGGATCCGTGCACAGGATTACCATATCCTTACGGAATATACGTAAGTGCTTTCTGATGAAAAGAGCACCTATCTCCAAAACCCACATTGCTGACGTAACTGCTACAAGGAAAAGTACTTTCAGGGTAGGAACTTCAGGGAAACTTTCCCCAGAAGCTCAAATAAAGTATTAGTCAGAGCTTGAAATACAACATGAAGTGTCCAAGAAGAAATGTTTCCTGGCTGAGGGACCACTTCTCGTGTCCTATTCTGGTGGAGCTGAGTCAATTTGATTGAAGATTTGTTATGCCACTGATGTGCTTTGCCCTGAGAGAGGCTGAATACTGCTCTGCCCAAGGCACGAGGACAGTCATTTCCTGTTGAGGCTTTGGTGCCTCCCTGATGATTCATATCCGCCTTGGCAGTAGTGTTGTCTGTCCATATGCATATGTTCAGTTGAAACCGATGGTCTTGGAAATGAAGAAGTGCCAGGTTAATTGCACGCAGTTCCAAAAGATTGATGCTGAGGGAAGCTTCTTGATGGGATCAAATACATGGCTCAGTGCTCAATAGCTGTCAGGCTGGCATCTGTTGTGGTCTGTGGTCACTTGAAAGGGTTTGCCCATGAACAAGTCAAACCTGTTTCACAACCTGGAGAATCTTCTCTGCTTTGTCTAGGGGAAGAAACACTTTTCCATGGGTCAAATGTCACCACCCCCAAATGCACAATGACTTGATTCTTCTGGAATTTGATTAGGAAGCCATGACTGCAAAGGCACTGAATAATGTCCTTGAGTGACTGATCTTGGGAGGACAACCTTATAAGGAGATTGTTGAGATTCAGATAGATATGAATTCCTTTGAAACACAGTGTTGCAACAAATGAAATGATCAGTTTTGTGAATATCCAGGCAGCTGACGCCAATTTGAATGGTATGGCTCTGAATTGGAAGTGTTTTCAGCTGAAGCTGAATCTCAGGAATTGTCTGTCCCAAGGAGTTATGGGCATGTAAAGATATGCCTCGATCAGTTCTACTGAGGAAACCCTCTGGTTGCAAGGCTTCCACAGTGGTCTTCAGGGTCTCCATCTTGAACTTTCTGTACCTCACAAACCTGTTAAGGAGTTTGAGATTGAGGATAGCTGTCCAGCTCCCATTCTTTTTGGGAGCTGTGGAAAAAATGGAATAGATGTCTAAGAACTTCTGAAATGATGGGACAGGTTTGGTGGTAGCAATCTCCAATAGACGTCTGATAGCATCTTGTGTTTGCTGTCTGCTGATGAAAGAGTGAGGAACTCATAAACAAAGGAATCTGTTGAGAGGTGGGGTGATTAATTCTACCGAATAACCTTGGGTTATGGCTTCCTTTACCCACTTGTCAGTAGCTTTGCTTGACTGCATTTGGAACCAGTGGTATTGTCCAAGCTCGCTGGAATTTTTGAAGATGTTCCCCCACCAAAGCTAACCTGGTATCACTTTTGTTTCTGTTGCCATTTTCCTAGAATCATAGAATGTTAGAGTCGGAAGGGACCTTACAGGTCATCTAGTCCAACCCCCTGCACTCTGCAGGAGTATACTGAAAGATCCTCCTTTATTGGAGACTGGCATTTGGGCTGAGTTTCTGCATTGACTTGTGGCTCTGAAGTTTTGCTTGGATTTGAGACATGGCTGCCACTTGGAGTCTGATCTAAATTGTGGAAGCATTCTGTAGGAACGAAAGGACGGTGAACCATAACTCTTCTGCCATCTGTCCTTCCTTTTATAGGTAAATGACATGACCTTCTAGTTCAGTTCAGTTTATTTAATTCAGTACATAATCAGCATATTTCAGTTACAGAAATCTTAAGCGTGCAATTGTTAGGATTTAAAACATATATAAAATCTTTAAAACAGATATAAAAATATTACACAGATAAGAATCCACCATAAATCCAAGGTACCCTGGAGTAGAAATACATAAAACACAGAATTCATCCAATCCACTTCCACCTCCATTACTTCTTTATTTGTTCCTCATGAATTCTATAAACTCCAACTAAAAATCTTGCACAAACTGGTGTAAACTGAGGGTTAGAATCAGATAGGAACTTCTTACTTATCTCTGGGTCTGGAAACTGAGAAATCTCCTTAATGGTTGAATAATCTTTGCTTGAATTTCTTGGTAGTAACCACAGTGTAGCAAAGTATGCTCAAAAATCTCCACTTTACCAGTGCCACTAGAGCAAAGCCGCTCTATCATTGGCACCTTTTTATACTGACCTTCCACTACTGCAGATGGAAAAATATTGCATCTGTCCATAGAAAAAGCTCTACAATAAGATGGAATTTCTACAACTGATAAGTAAGTTGCTGGAGTAGCCACGTATCTCAAATTCTGAGGGGCCAAGGTTGGTACCCTAGCGATATCACTCTGCCTTTCGATACCAATATCCTTTGCTTGACTATGGCCCTTGCCTAGTCTAAGGCCATTATCTGAAGGGACTCAAAATGAGATGGTTAGACAGTGTTATCGAGGCAACGAACATGAAATCAAGCAAACTCCAGAGCACGACATAAGACAGGAGGGCCTGGCGTGATGTGGTCCATGGGGTTGCGAAGAGTTGGACTCGACTGCAACTAAACAACAACAACAATATCAGAAGGACTGTGACTTATCCTAATAGAGGCAAGGGTTCAATGACCTTCTTGTCTTTGGTCTCAGTTAAGATGTCTTCTAGGCTGTCCCCAAATAGTTTACCACCAAGAAAAGGCCCGGAAGCCACATGCAACTTAGAAAGGTAGTCCGTATTCCAGGACTTGAGACAGAGATGTCTTATGGCTACCATCGTGGAAGCCATGGCTCTTGCTAAGAACTTAATAATGTCCAGGCTAGTAACCGACATGAAGACTGCTGCCCTTTCCAGCCTGTGCATGTAACTAATCAGATGTGGATTTAAATCTGGGATATTCTTGGGACAATTATCAGAGCCATCAGAGAAGTGACAGCAGAAGCCTGAATGGGAAAGACAGTGGCTTCGTGGGCTCTATGGAGAGCTGTCATTTTTTTCAATTGTTGAAGTCTTTAAGAGTGCCCTCTCCCTCCTTTGGAAGATCCACCCCGATGTTAAACTAGCCACAGGAGCATCCATATGTGGAATTTTCAGTGAACTGGTTACCTTAGGAGGAAAAGGGTACATTTTTTTAGCCTGTACAGAAGGTAAACCGCTATTAGTAAGATATGTTACCTTAGGAGGAAAAGGGTACATTTTTTTAGCCTGTACAGAAGGTAAACAGCTATTAGTAAGATATGTCAATTTCTGTTAGTCTCAGGGTTTTTTTTAAAAAAAAAAAGGAAAGGGAAAGGTTGAATATCCCGCTCTCAGGGACAGGTCCCCTTTATCATCATCTTCTTCCTGCTTATCCTTAGGGATTTCTACTTTGGCTACAGGATTTTTAAAGTTCTCTGTAGCACAGCTCCTCATGAGAAAGAAGGCAGTGAGTTGCCTTGCTCTGTTGAGGGACTTCCTCATAAAGCAGCTGACTTACCTCTGTATCTAAATCTGCATCATAATCATCAGACCCTAAGGGAGAATCCCTATCTTCAGATCTGTAGTCTGAAAACTTGAATAATTGCTCCTAATGGGAAGAGAGCTTTTACTAAGCTGCCTTGGTGGGCCAGGAAGAGCCCTGCCTTTTTTTCTCTGTCAAAAGACTCTAAAATAGCTAGTTTTTAAAAAAGGTATTTGGCCAGAAAGGAAGGGGTGAGGTGGATGAGAGGCCTTACCTTTTCTTTTCCTCGAGAGTAAATATGCTGTTTTTTTCTTCTCTGACTGGTGACAAATTGTTCTAGCCAGTTCTGAAATCAGCTTCGGGGGTGGGGATGATCTCCCCCTCACTGGCAGTCTTGAAGCAGCAGATGGACAAACACTTTTCAGGGATGCTAGGCTGATCCTGCATTGAACAGGGGGTTGGACTAGATGACCTGTATAGCCCCTTCCAACTCTTGTGATTCTATGAAAGTCTGGCGGGACAACAAAGGGATCTCCCCCTCCTGCCTTCCCACATGATGGGGAACTATTGTCTCCCTTGAACTCACCACTCGAATGGCAAGGTCTCGAGGCAGCAAGAGGAATGTTGCAGGCTTAATGTGTATGGGAAATTATATACAAATTTATATACAAATGCTAGAAGTGTCCGAGGTAAAATCAGGGAGTTGGAATGCTTGGTGTTGGGGGGAAAACAGACATTGTGGGTATTTCAGAAACTTGGTGGGATGAGGAAAATCAGTGGGATACAGTGATTCCTGGTTATAAATTATATTGGAAGGATGGGGGGGAGGGTTGGAGGTGGGGTGGCTCTGTATGTCAGAGAGGGTATACAGTCCAGTAAGACAGAGGGTAAGAGAATTGGATTCACTTCTGGAAATGCTATAGGTTGAAATAGTGGGCCCAAAAGGAAGCTTAACACTAGGAGTTTGTTATCGCCCACCAGATCAAAAGATAGAGGAGGATAAAAGATTGACTCTCTGTTAAAAGCAGAACTTTCTTAAACAGCAACAATCTTCAACCAAACAAAGAAATGGAGCAGAGGAAGAAAAGGCAACAACAAAAAAACAAACAGCGAACAACAGAAATCCGATACGGATAGTTCATTCTTCTACAGCTACTTCCGTGTCTTTGGGTGAAATCTTTGACTCTGACTCAGATTCAGGAGTTGCGGTCCCTAAAACCTTTAAAGTAAATCTCCCCTGGCAAAAGAAGAAGAAAACCAAAGCTAAGAAGAAATCTAAGTGAAGATCTGAGATTACCTATGTTGACATTTAACTTACTTATATTATTACCATTGGACCAAGAGGTCCAATTCTATGGGCCCCCAAACAGGTTGCCCCCATCCCCTCCATTGTTCTCTATAGTGGGGAAAAAGTTACTTTCCCCCCACCATAGAGAACAATGGAGGTGATGGGGGCAACCTGTCTGGGGGGGACATAGAATTGGACCCCCTGGTCCAATGTTTTTGAAACTTAGTGGGTATCTTGGGGAGAGGCTCCAGCAGCTACCCTGCGAGTATGGAGACTCTCCCTCAAACCCCCTCCCCTCCAGCCCCCAGAATATACTCTATGTTTTCACCATTGACTTCAATGGCCCATAGGATATAATAGGGCCGAATTGCCGCCGAAATTTGGCAGCAAGCTGAGTCAGATCAGAGAATCTGAATTCGACCCGCAGCAGCCCGAATGGGCGATTTTCAGGGGTGCATTTGGTTCAGACAAACCGAGTGCACATCCCTAATGAACGGCTCCATTCCAATTTCTGGAAAGAAAACTTCCTTTATCATAATATCACAGAAGGAATGCGCCATTCTAAAGATATAGATATTAACAAATCGGTGGCCAATTTGGTGAACATGGCCTCCAGATTGTCACTAGCGATTTTAAATTAGAACAGCACTGTCGATCCTTTTGGAGACTTTACATTTGTCTCCTCACAAGGTGCTAGCATTATTGATTATATCTTAATTGAAGACTCCAGCTTTCCTAAAGTACGTGAGTTCAAAGTAAGCGACCAGGGAACAAGTGATAATTTTCCCATTTCTATCCAAGTATCACTAGAGGCCATGCCAAATCTGGATACTGGCCAAATCAGATCAAAGACACTGCCCACTAAGTAGAGGTGGTCCAAAGGATCGGCTGAAGCTGTTATAAAAATACTTCACACTGAGGAAGCACAAAAACTAAAAGAGAAATCCTGACAGTGCAAGACTGCCACAGAGCTCTGGAAAAAATGTCATTGCTCATTAAACGTTTTGACTCGGTTCTATTAAAAAGTGGAAGAGGAAAAGGAAAGCCAAGCAGACCTGCCTGCTGTGTGAAAAGCTGGTTTGATAGAGATTGCAGAAGCGCCAAGAATCAAATTAAATGAAATTCTAAACCTTTAAAATATAACAACACACCCACAGCTCTACTCTTATTGCTGCAAGCCAGAAGGAAATATAAAGCAACACTGTAGGAAAAGAAGCACCATGAAATCCATATGGGATAAGATAATCGCAGCTGCTAAAGAGAAACCCAGTAGGTCTCTCTGGCACCTAATTACTCCAATGCTGAAGCCAAGAAGAAACACTGCAACTCCCATATCAGCAACTGTCTGGGAAAAGCACTTCAAAAAGCTTTATAGGAAGCACAAGAAAGAAGACCCGCGAAACTCGCGCGCGGGGGGGAACTCACAACTTAGCGGGCGGAGGAGGAACCAGCAGGAGCAGGTAAGATTTCCCCCCCATCCCGCAGGTTCCTCCCCCGTCTCCTCCACCCCCCGATTTCCCCCCTTCCCTCCCCCC
>NW_015170311.1:567649-592970 GCF_001447785.1 Gekko japonicus | reverse complement strand
GCGGATTTAGGTATCCGCACACCAGGGGGCGACTTCAGTATTAGATATATAGATAACATTGAACCAGACCTAAACTTTGAAATCAACCTTTTACAAACTCCAAAATGGAAACCTGTTACATGTGAGATAATTAAATTTATTAAAAATTTAAAATTGAGAAAATCTCCTGGCCTTGATGCACTTCCTGCAGAATGACTAAAGATAGCTCCTGACTGGTGGGCACAAGTGCTTGCACCCATATTTACATTGATAAATAAGGATGGAATCATTCCCGCTCCATGGAAAACATCGCTGGTTGCTCCTATCTACAAAAAAAGGGACAAAGTTGACCCAAATAACTACTGATCGATTAGCCTTCTTGCAGTGATTGGCAAGATCTACGCATCTTTTGTTGTTAATGTTGTTCAGTCGCAGAGTTGAGTCTGACTCTTTGCGACCCCATGGACCACATCACGCCAGGGCCTCCTGTCTTCCGTCATCCTCCAGAGTTTGCCTAATTTCACGTTCGTTGCATTGCTAACACTGTCTAACCATCTCACCCTTTGCATTCTTTTACCTTCAATCCTTCCCAGCATCAGGGTCTTCTCCAGTGAGTGCTCCCTTCTCATTTGGTGGCCAAAGTATTTGAGCTTCAGCTTCAGTATCTGGCCTTCCAGGGAACAGTCAAGGTTGATTTCTTTTAGGATTGACTGATTTGATCTCCTTGCAGTCCAAGGGACTCTCAGGAGTCTTCTCCAGCACCATAATTCTAAAGAATCTATTCTTCGGCGCTCAGCCTTCCTTATGGTCCAACTCTTGCAGCCATACATTTCTACTTGGAATACCATTGCTTTGACCATATGGACTTTTGTTGGCAGGGTGATGTCTCTACTTTTTATTATGCTGTCTAGGTTTGCCATCACTTTCCTCCCAAGGAGCAGGCATCTTCTAATTTCATGGCTGCAGTCACCGTCTGCAGTGATCTTGGATCCCAGGAACGTGAATTCTGTCCCTGCTTCCATGACTTCCTCTTCTATTTGCCAAGGAGTGATGGGTTTTCGGATACAGACCACCAAAATAGAGATCTTCCACTGAAGATCGGTGCAGGTATTGAAGTTCCTGATTGGTATCTGTTAAAAAGGAATTTTTTCACAAGTGCTAACATAGGTTTTACCCTGGTAAGAGGCAAAAATGCTTTCCCTTTCTGGGTATCTAAGGAGGCTCCAATGAAATCTATTGACTGAATGGAAGAAAGGCGAGATTTCCCCCAGTTCACCAGAAAGCCCAGTAACTGACCGGTATGTGGGGCTAAACTTAAGCTCATAAATAAACTATCTGGGGATTCATCGACAAAGACCCAGTCATTTAGGTAAGGTATGCAACCCAGCAACCTCAAATGAGCTATAACCTCGGTCACACATTTGGTAAATACACTAGGAGCAGTTGCGAGGCCAAAGGGGAGCACTGTGTACTCACAGATGGTGGCAGAATAGGTAAACCACAAGTATTTCTTACTGCTGTCATGTATCAAGATATGGAAATATGCATCTTTCAAGAATAGTGTGGCAAACCACACATGGGGTGAAAGGAAATCACCTGTATGGATAACATCCTAAATTTTGGGATGTTCAAGTATTTATTCAGGGACCTTAGGTCTAAGATAGGCCTCTTTCCTTTTGATAGACTTTTAGAAACATGCTTTGTAATCACTCCTTTGGCTACTAGGGAGGCAATTTTCTGTGTTAAGAAGGGAAACAGCTTGCATGGCTGGCCTGTACCGTAATCAAGTGGAGGCAGTGATTTGAAATAAAAAAATAACCCTGTTTTATTATGGATAATATCCATCCATCCACTGTAATCTGGCACCATTTATGATGGATAACCTGTCCAAGAACCACTGGTCTCTGTCTAGTCAGGATGATGGGGCACTTCTAGATTGCTGGTCCCTGGGGGAATGAGGAAGATTTCTTCCCCTTTGCCTGCCCTGCCTTTTCAAGTGGGAATGTTGGGTATAGGGTGGTCTGAAGCCGTTGAAAGGGCAAAGGGGATTGGTATCTATAGCCCTGTGCCTGGTAAGATCTTGAGAATGTCTCTGAGTATGCCTTAGGAAGTACCTTTGTTTGAAAGGTGTAGATAATGCATGGGTTACACCTAGGGATTTTGCTGTCAATTTGTTTTTTCTAATTCTATCCAAAATGGCATAGGTCAGTTCATTGAATAGGTCTCAGCCTTCAAAAGGGAGATCTACATGTGCCCCCTTGCCCAGTTGGTCCGGGGGTTTGGGTTGGGGTGTCACCAATATGCAGATTACACCCAAATCTATCTGTTATAGGAAGGCTGCCTGGACTCCTCCCCAGAGATTCCGACTAGGGCATTGGAGGCTGTGGCTGGTTGGTTACAGCACAGCTGGTTGAAACTCAATCCAACGAAGACAGAGGTCCTGTACCAGAGCTGGGGGGGGGAGTTGGGATGGGGATCAAGCTGCCCACCCTGGATGGTGCATTACTTGCTCTGGCCCAGATGGCGAGGAGCCTAGAGGTGATCCTGGATGCCTCACTTTCTATGGAGGCCCAGGTCACCACAGTTGCCATGTCTGCCTTCTTCTATCTCCAGCAGATCAAGCAATTGGCCTCCTTCCTTTCCCCCCAGGACTTGGCTGTGGTAACTCATGCAATGGTCACTTCCAGGCTTGATTACTGTAACTCACTTTACAAAGGCTTGCCTTTGGGACTGATCTGGAAACTCCAAGTAGTCCAGAATGCAGTGGCACGCCTGCCGATGGCATCGCCTGTGCAGGCATACATTCAGCCGGTATTGTGCCACTTGCACTGGCTACCAATTGAGTATCGGATCCATTTCAAGGTGTTGGTATTAACCTTCAAAGCATTGTACGGCCTGGGACTGACAAATCTGAAGGATCACCTCTTCCCGTATGTGCCCCAAAGAGCCTTGGGCTCACAGGATCAACATCTGGTTACCACTGGCCCAGGGGATGCCTGCTTAGTCTCAACCAGGGCCAGGGCTTTTTCTGCCGTGGTGGAATCAGCTCCCACTGGAGATTAGGGCCCTGTGGGACATTTTATCGTTCTGCAGGGCCTGCAAAATGGAGCTGTTCCACCAGGCCTTTGGTTAAGGCGGTGAGCATCCATCACCATTGGCCTCCCTTCTCTCAATCTGGCTCCCAATCTGCTGAAAGGGCCCACTAATTCCACCTGTGACTCTTAACAGATATGAAATTCTGCTACCTATATGAATTTTTATTGTTAGTGTTTTAACTGTTCTTAATGTGATTTTATTGTAATGAGACTTGGACTCAGCTTTTGTGAGCTGAGCCCGCTTTAGAGAGGGTGGAATAAAAATCTCAAAAATAAAATAAATTAAAATAAATAATTTTTTGTCCTTCTGCAATAAGAACTTTGGCTACACTTTGCTTATTAACCAGTAACAATCAAGAAACTGTGACATTTTCTCTCATCCAGAACCAAACAAAGGTTAGTGAAGAAGAGGGCCAATATTAAAACCTATCTAATAAAAGTGGGAAAAGATACATGTATTTATTAATAACAAATTTTAAAACATATACAAGGGCCCATTTACAACAATTATATATAAAACATTACAATACCAAGGGCTTAAAAGCTTGACCTTATGCGTTTCGGCTAAATAGGCCTTCCTCAGAGGTCATATATATGTGGCAAAATGGCTAATACATATATTCACATACACACAATCAAGAATATATACAAAGTATAAATTCAATAAGGACCATAAAGTAAATTGCTGTAAAAGATAAAAAATAGAAAATTAAACACACATATTTTTACACCAGGTTATTGAATAAATAAATTTCTAATCTCTATAGCCAATCTATAAATATAGACCATAAATTTACTTCAAAAATAAAACCACCAGGCACAGGGTCAATATGCACATAAGGCCTTTAAAGAAGGTGTGAGGTCTGTGAGTTGATGCTACGTACTAATTGCTGTTATGACTTAGAGAAAAAGAGGAAGTACTCTATTAGATCGTTTTTTAATTGTAATTCAAAGGTCCTTTATGGTCCTTTGCCATTCGGATCAGTTGTTCTGAATACAGAACCTCCATTGGCAAGGGAGCTGATGGGTCAGCGACCATATCATCAGGAGATGGCATCAAAGTGCTCTCTGAGCCTACTTCCTATAACTTTTGGTAAAGAGCATCCTCTAGGTCGGAACCATGGGGAGAATTTCACTAGGTCTAGTATTGTAAGTGTCTGTCCCACCTCGATGTCATGAGATTTTTTGTAGGTTGTCATGGGTATGGGGGATGTAGGGATGCCCATTGTGCTCACTGTGGTGGCATCATGAATGGGAATGGACCCCGTGGATTCTGCTGAGGCAGCCACTGATTTGGTGGCTGTAGGTCTGTCTGCCCCTTATCTTTAGGCACGGGAGGACCCTTGGGAAGTACCTTGAAGACCTCATCCTCCGAGGAATCTGAACATTGTAGGACCCTTCTTTTTTTTTTTTTTTCCAAATGTTTTTATTGTATCCCAATATTGTTATTACATTACAGTTTAGTTCCAACTTTTTGATACTTTTACCCCTCTGTTTTTTCCCTCCCCCCTAAGGTGGCCACCATCATGTTATTTAAATTACATTTTCAACCATGAGCACATTCTTTCCAACTTTTCAAATATACCTCTGTTGGCTTCCCCTTTATAAACCCATTTAAAGTATACCGACCATTTCTTTTTTATCTCCTTCATTTTTACAGTCCATGTCTTATCTTGCTTTAAACATTCCAATATGTCCGATTGTATATATTCATATAAATATTCGTTCCATTTTTCTAAAGTCCATTTTGAGTTCTCCTTCCAACCATATGCAATTACTGCATGCGCTGCTAATAACATTACTTTGAAAATATCCTGATTTTGTTTCTCAATTCTATGGTTTCCCAATACACCCATAAATAATAAATCTACATCTATAACCAGGTTCACTTTACATAGCACGGCTATTTTCCCCCGTATCTTTTCCCAAAAATCTATCACTTTTGGGCATTCCCACCATAAGTGAGAATACCACCCTTCTTTTGCATTACAGTGCCAGCAATTGGGTTTCATCCCTTTTATCATATATGCCAGTTGTGCAGGAGTTCTGTACCACTTCCATATTATCTTTCTTTCAAGTTCTCTATACTTTTCTAGCTTAATTTTCTTCAAGTTCACCATTAACTTATTGACATCCTCAGTAGTAATTTGTTTTTCCTTATTCCATTTGTTTTTTAAGCTTCTGCACATAAATTCCTTATCTTTCACCAATTCTAAATAAATCTTCCCTGCCAATCCTTTTTTTATTTCTTTCACATATAGTATTTGTTCCATATTATTATCTTCCCTTTTAATAGCTTCTTTATACTTATCTTGTTTAATTAAAGAATATAATCCCATCGAATTTAACCAATATCTATTTCCTAGTTTTTGATTCAACTCCTGAGGCGTTAGTGGATTCCCTTGGCTATTATACATATCCTTCACTCTTAATATTCCTTCCTTCTGCAGGTCGTCCCAGAATTTCGGATTCATCTCCTTCTCCCATATATACCTAAGTGGAGTCCATTTTGAAGTTTGTGGCATCAATACCTTTTCCCACCTCTTCCAAACAAGTAAAGCTGTTTTCCTTGGTCCTTCTGCTTGTCTTATTTCTTTTCGTAGATCTCTAGAATACATTCCATAACTTCCTGCTCCCTTATTTATCTCAGATTCCAATCTTACCCACTTGTCCTCTTTCCTCCATTCTAACTCCATCACTATTTTTAGCTGAAATGCATCATAATAAGCTTGTATACATGGTAACCCCCATCCTAAATCATCTTGGGGCATATATACTAATTTTTTTATCATTCTTGATTTTTTCCGTCCAAACACCCAGTTTTTAATATGTTCATCCCATTTCCTCATAACTGCTTGGTCTAATTCTATTGGGAGTACCTGAAGTAAATATAGCATCTTTGGAAGTATAAACATCTTTACTGCTCTAATTTTCCCTAAAATACTCAAATTCTTGTTTTTCCACTCCTTCAGTTTCTTTATTATCTTTGACCAAGCCTTATTATAATTAATTTTTTGCAGCCTCTCTATATTTCTATCGAGATATACTCCTAGATATTTAATCTTCCGAACTCCTGATTTCATCCCCGTTAGCTCTAGTATCGCTCTTTTAGTTTCTCTATCTACATTACTAAACATTATTTCAGATTTCTTAATATTTATTCCAAGCCCAGAACTTAACTTAAAATCGTCTAAAATAACTAACAATTCTCTTATTGCCTGTAATGGGTTACTTATTGTCAGCAGGATATCATCCGCAAAGAGATTCAGTTTAAGTTCTTCCTTGCCTATTTGGAATCCCTGAATTCTACCACTATTTCGTATCCTATCTGCTAGGGGTTCCATTGCTAATGCAAATAGCCTAGGGGACAATGGGCACCCTTGCTTTACTCCTCTCTCAATTAAGATTTCTCTAGTATGTCCATCATTTATTCTAATGACTGCTTTGCCTCCCCTATAAATTTCCCTTATAGTATTCAAATACGGTCCCCTAAAGCCAAATTTTTCCAATACCTGCATTAGATAATCATGATTTAAAGTGTCGAACGCCTTATATACATCTAATTTTAATAAAACTAATGTTTTCTTATTTTTACAGGACAAGGCATTTAGTATATTTCTCAATGGGTGGGCTATGAATCTATTTTTGACAAAGCCATATTGATCTTCCTTGACTAATTTTGATAGCAGTTTTCCCAATCTATTATCCAACACTTTTGTAAAAATTTTATAATCTTGATTCATCAGACTAATTGGTCTATATGAATTTATATCTAATGGATCCCTCTGGGGTTTTAATATTGGTAGAATTTCAGCTTTCTTCCATGTGTCTGGCATTTTGCCTTCTTTTAGAATATAATTAAATAATCTTTGCATTTCTGGAATCAGAATCTCCGCCATTTCTTTATAATATTCTGCCGTGAACCCATCCAACCCGGGGGATTTCCTATTTTTTAACCCTTTTATTACTTCTGCTATTTCCTTCTTTGTAATTTCTTCATTCAGTCTTTCTCTCTGTTCTGATGTTAACTTCTTATCTAGTTGTTCCTCAAATTTTTGGTTTTCTCCAGATTTAAATAGTTGCTGATAAAATTTAGCAAATTCCTCTCTTATCTGAGTATTTTTAAAAAGCTGGTTCCCCCCATCCCCCTTGACACATCCTATTTTTTGTTTTTCTTTTCTTGATTTTAGATAATTAGCCATTCTTTTCATTGTATTCATATTAATTCTATGATATTCGTTTTTTACTAATATTTCTTTTTTCCACATAGACAAAGAATCTAAATTCTCTAAGTCTTTTTTAAGTTTTTTTAATAATTCCTGAGTCTGCCTATTATAGTTACTCTGAAGTTCCTTTTGTTTTAGCGTGATTTCATTTACTATCCTCCTTCTCTCCTTATTATTTTCTCTTTTAATTCTAATTTCCTTAGCAATATAAACTCCCCTTATCACTGCTTTGGCTGCATCCCAAACTACTTCTTCCCTGGCTGAGTTCCTATTCTCTCTAAAGTAACATTCTATGTTTTTCCTTACGTCCAACCGATCCTCTTCAATTAAAGGCAAATTTGCCTTATATCGCCAAATAAACTCTTTTCGCTCTTCGCTTAATTTAAATTGAACTACCAAAGGAGCATGGTGTGTATGTGAATATATGTATTAGCCATTTTGCCACATATATATGACCTCTGAGGAAGGCCTATTTGGCCGAAACGCGTAAGGTCAAGCTTTTAAGCCCTTGGTATTGTAATGTTTTATATATAATTGTTGTAAATGGGCCCCTGTATATGTTTTAAAATGTGTTATTAATAAATACATGTATCTTTTCCCACTTTTATTAGATAGGTTTTAATATTGGCCCTCTTCTTCACTAACCTTTGTTTGGTTCTGGATTCTATTGTTAGGTTCAGTTTTTTTCCCTTTTTGTTTCTGACATTTTCTCCCATAACATTTGATAGTGGCCCATGACCACTGTGAAATTAGCCACCCTCAATCCCATGGCCCCTGAGGAACAGATCTGCCTCCCCAGCAGATTGAGTCATATACCCTCCTTGTCGAGGGGGGATGAATGGCTCCCAGCTATTCCTTTGGCTGTTAGGGTCTCTGAGACTATGGAGTTCGCTTGAGGCTCTCGGAATAGAAAGTCACAGCCTTTTCTCCTGATCTTGTAGAGGTTTTCTAGTTTCTTTGATGATGCTGGTGCTGAGACTGGTTTAGCCTAGATGGCCAGAGTTATATCCTGAATTCTTTGCAGTAAGGGAAGTGCCACAAGACCCGAGTCAGTAGTTTATAGAACCTTCATTATAGGGTCAGATGGTTGAGGCTCTGATGTATTGAATTGTAGATCTAGGGCCTTTGCCATTTGGATCAGTTGTTCTGAATACAGAACCTCCATTGGCAAGGGAGCTGATGGGTCAGCGACCATATCATCAGGAGATGGCATCAAAGTGCTCTCTGAGCCTACTTCTAACTTTTGGTAAAGAGCATCCTCTAGGTCGGAACCATGGGGAGAATTTCACTAGGTCTAGTATTGTAAGTGTCTGTCCCACCTCGATGTCATGAGATTTTTTGTAGGTTGTCATGGGTATGGGGGATGTAGGGATGCCCATTGTGCTCACTGTGGTGGCATCATGAATGGGAATGGACCCCGTGGATTCTGCTGAGGCAGCCACTGATTTGGTGGCTGTAGGTCTGTCTGCCCCTTATCTTTAGGCACGGGAGGACCCTTGGGAAGTACCTTGAAGACCTCATCCTCCAAGGAATCTGAACATTGTAGGACCCTTCTTGATGGTGAGGGGGGCCTTCAGATGTGAGAATGAGTCAACCTCAAGCCTTGTTGGCGAGTTATGACGTCATGGAGATTTTGATCTGAAGATCATCAGTGTCGAAGCTTGGCTCCAAGGAGAGACAGACTGTCAGAGCTAAGGCGGTGAGGGTTGACAATCTTGAGCCGGGGAGCGAGGCTGCAACAAAGGAGATTGTCAGTTTCGCAGGGAGCTTGCATGATATCAGGTTGATGGTGATCAATCTGGACTGTTTTTTTGTGGGTGTCTGGCCATTCTACCGGTTTGTAGGTTGAGAAATCTTCAGAATACTCCATGGAAAAAACCCTAATTTTTCTTTTCAAGGCCCCACAAAGCAACATATAGAAGCAATGCCTTCTCCTCATGGTGGCAAGAAGAGAACTGAGGGAAGGAGTGCTTGCCCCGGCTCCCTCACGTGACCCTTTGGGCAGGAAAAGAGATCTCTACAGAGAGGAGGGGAAGCACTCCAGTGCCTAGATGCTTCTTCAGAAAAGCTTGGAAGCTCCTCTTTGCAGCTGGCCTTCAATCATGTAGTCCCATTTGGGACTGCACAGAAGCCCTGAAGAATTACAACATCTCCTTTGTCAAGCTGAATCACCCCCTACACAGGCACCTTAATCCTATGTGTATTTGTATTACCTCTATTGATGCAGTGGAATTCAGTGCTTAGCTAGCGCGAGTACAGTGGCTTTCACTGCAACTGCAAAATCAGCACTTAAACTTAGTAACTGGGGCAGAGATGTCCCTTTCTATGGCACTGCTGCCTGCAAATGAGAAAAGGAGGACCACAGCAGCGACATTGGTATGCCAACACCCATGATATCTTCTGTGCCAGTAGTGGGGGAAATTGGTGACTTATGCCTTTGCAGTGATGCACTATGGCACCCAGCCTCATCAGCAACTGTCAGCAGCAAAGAGGATCAGACCTCTTGGCAGCTGTTTCTCATTTTTTAAAACTTATTGTTGTTCTACCTTTAAATCATGCTTTTAAGATTCTCCATACAAATAGGATAAATTGATTTGATGACTGCCAATTAAGAGCTCATGGGATTCATTTCAAAGTATAAATCAGAGTTCAGTTCAAGTCTGCCCTCCAGTGGTTCTAAAGGAAAACACTGGATTTTGTATTTGGAGGCAGAGTTGTAACAACATTTATACCATGAAGGAAAAGAACACGTATTATGTTATTCAGCATCGATGATTTAAATTAATGTAGTAGAACAAAGGGGCTGTGGTGGCTCAGTGGTTAAGATGCTTCGCTGCAGACCAGAAGGTCAGTACCTCGGCAGTTCGAGACCTGAGTGCCACATGACGAAGTGAGCTCCCTTCTCTGGCCTCAGCTCCTGCCAACCTAGCAGTTTGAAAGCAAGAAATTGCAAGTAGATAAATAGGTACCGCTTCGGTGGGAAGGTAACAGCATTCTGTGCAGTCATGATGGCCACATGACCATGGAAATGTCTTCGGACAGCTCTTCGGCTTGGTAATGGAGATGAGCACTGCCCGCTAGAGTCCGATTTGACTTTTGAGCAAGGAAAACCTTTACCCGTACTTTAGTAGATCAAACCTGTTGAGACTGATGATATTCATCAGAGTATTTACATATTTTATAATCCCTTGTTCTGAAAATCATAGATGAACACTCAGAGGTTTAAATTTCCAATTAGCATTGTATTTAAACTTATGAAATACAGAACTTATGAAGCTTTGTCTTACTACACACCATCATGACAGAACGAGCTAGGGAATAAGAAAGAATATTTTTCAAGGATGCCACTAAAATAGAATTACCTCTTAATGAAACACAATGAAACCAAAACAAATGATGAGGACCCCATCTTTATGCTTTCAGAAACTAAATATATATAAGCTTGCCATTGTTGTACAGTCAATTTGAAATGAAAAACATTTAGACTGCCATTGTATCTCATTTTAATATTTAAAAGTGGAAGGTTACATTTTTAAAAGTAAAATATTGTCTTTTCTGCCTGATTACTACACAATTGAACACTTCCACCAATATTAACTAAAGGTTCAGAGTATTTCCTAAAGGGACACAAACAACACTGTTATGATTCTCAACCAAGACATGTTGTTGATAAGGAAGAGATAAGTTGCACACACCACCTCTGGTGAAACTACAGATTATCCGCAATGTGGTATTCCTGTGATGACCTTTAGTAGGGATTAAATACTAATTAACTCAACTAATAAATAAAGCTGATGGTTACCACAACACAGGACCACACTCAACATTTGGAAATCATTTACTTTTTCATAACTTTGCTTGCCAAATATAATTCAGAGTCTGTTTTCCTATATTCTCAGGCTGTGCTGTTTAATTATCATCATCTATATATCTAATTTTTAATTTGGCCAAATCTGTGGATATTTAAATCCAGAGATCAGAGCCATGAACATAAAAGTCAGATCTTTCTACAAACCTGAAAAATGCCACGTTAGCAAAAATACTCAAATTGAAAAACACCCCCACACATTGGGGGACAACCCCCCTAAAAAACAGAAATAGCACCTATAGCTTAAGAAACAAATGCCCTCAGTGGCTATTGCTAGGCAGCCACACAGTATTGCCACCCTTCACAAGCCTTGGTTTCTGTCAGTGAAAGGCAGGGAGAGGAGGCAGAGAACTTTTCACGGCTGTTTTGGCCTTAGATGAGAGTGGCAGATAAAAGGTAGAGTTGGTTGGTGAGCGGAAAGGAGAATATATAGGGGTTGCCAAGAGAAGGAAAGGAGGAAATAGCACGGGGAAGAGGATAGCGAGGGAAATGAGATGCCTCCATAAGTCATTGCAGGTTTCTCACAGCACAATTGGGCCACAGTTTTTCCAGGTAGACGCTTAGAGGAAAGGAGGAGAAACAGAAGCTATTGGGCAGATAAGGTAGGTCAACTGGTGGGTGGAAAGAAGAAAGCAATAAAAGAGGAGAGACTATAGGGGCTTTCAGGGAAGGAAAAGGAGAAAATAGTTAAGGAAGGGGACATGAGATGCCCTGCAAGTCCTTGTGGATCCCCCACTTGAATCATACTTTTCCAACTGCATTTGTTTAAAATTTTTGCAATCCACCTTGTGTCTGAGTGAGAAAGGCAGACTATAAATTAAATTATCTTGGTTTAAAATACCTTCTTACAAGAAAATATTTGTCTTAATTTAACCTGTAATTCATACAGCCTGTAGAAAGAAAGGTGTTAATAATAATTGAAATCAAGTGGAATATGCCATTTTCACTAAACTAAACAAGTATTTTACATTGCAAGTTATGTTACGACAGCTCATATATACAATTATAGAGTCCAGTGGTACCTTTAAATATGTGGATGCAGGGTCATGTCAGCAAAACATCCCAATATTCCTGACATTACATCCTTGTTGAGAATATTGCTGAATTACAGGTTATTACAACACTTGGAACAAAAACCTCCCCAGGACTCAACAGGGATATTGGTTTCTTATCTTGTTACATATACTAACTCATTCAGTCCTCACATATGTATTCTTAACAAGGATTTTAAATCCTCTGTATTTTAGTGTTTTTCTTTTTCAGAATAGTATATTAGAATACTGAATGTATTGGCAGGAATATTGGGATGTTTTGCTAACATGACCCTGCATCCACCTCAAAAAGTGTTGTTAAGTCATCTTCATGCCTGGGAGGACAGAATGGAGATTCTTGGTTTGCTTCCCACAATTAGAAAAGACACCTTTGAACATTTATCTGCTATTTGGACATATTTATTGCTTTATAGCTGTTGACCTTATAACCTTAGCTTGTTATTTTGGACTCTGCATATCTTAAACATCATCATGTTACATGTTAATTTCCCTGTCTATAAGTTTGAACCTTACACACCATTCCAATGTATTTGAAAAAGTGTGCCTTGCACACAAAAGCAATAATAAGTCTTTGAATAAGTCTTTGTTGGTCTTAAAGGTGCCAGTGGACTCTAATTTTGTATTACAGCTTCAGACCAACACGGCTGCCCACCTGGATCCAGCTCATATATATTTGTAGACTAGCCTGCTACCCGTGCTTCGCTACGGTTATTTAAGTTCCATAAATCCAGTTATAATACTGATGATGTGAAGTTTGAGATGTGACATTTGTTGTAGGAATTCTAACGGAGAAGATTGTAGTGTAAGAAATGAAGTGAGACATACATACTTTTTTTCTCTCTACCGAAGGACCTCTCTCTAGACCACATTGGTGGTTCTGCCCTCAGGTGCTAGGATCACCAGGCTGCTTGATGAGCTCACTCTAAAACAGGCCACATAGAACTGTCCATTTAAGAAACAGTCGTCTGTTAAGTCCACTCCTGCTACCTTCCATGAAAGTGATGGCCTCTCTACTTGGATCATTCCAGCGCTCCCCAATTTCACCCAAGGCTCCTACCGCCCCCCTGGATCGTTCAAGCGCCCCCAGGGGGCGGTATGGACCACTTTGAGAAGCAGTGGTTTAAATGGACTATACCTTGTATAAACAATGTCGATGAGGAGACAAAATGGCACTTAAAAAAAAGACCTTCTCCAGGAACTACCAGCTCAGTGACCTTGTCTCATAAACTGGAAGCAATTGCTGACTTCCCAAGCATGATGGCTACAGCATTGTGCCCTCTGTTGGACCAGATGACTAATATCAATAATAAGCTTGACTGTCTCCAGAAACAATTGGTGGATACAGTTAAAAGGGCAGACGAAACTGACAAAGCTGTGAAACAAGTTGATGCTAAGGCAAATTCTATTAAAAAGAGATTGGAGGCTGTGGAAAAAGAGCGGATCTCCGACAAAGAGCAATTGTTAAAGCTACAAATGGAGAAATCATCGTATGTCTTGTGATTTCAAGGTATCCCAGAATAGAAAGGGGAGAATTTAAAGGCGTTATTGAGCGAAGCATTGACACCAGTGACAGATTTTAAAGCGGATTGTCTACAAAGCGACATGGATATGGTTTATCGAACCTATCCAGACTTCATTAAGAAAAATAAACTGCCTGGTGAAATATTTGTTAAATTATCCAGAAGATCTACTAGAGATGTCATTTTGAAAGCGACAAATGGGAAATCCCTGAAAATCAAAGGCAAAGAAGCGAAGATCTTAAAAGATATTCCATTTGAGATACGGAAGAGGAGACAGCAATATAAAATCTTAACATCGTTTTTACATAACCACTCCATTCAGATAGGACAGTTCCAGAAGGCCTTATTTTCAACTATAATGGCAGAAAAGAGAAGACTGACTCTGCCCAAAAAGCAAAGATGTTCTTGGAACAGCAACAAACAACGTCTAAAGATAAAGGGAAAACAGAGGACAAACAGAAAAGAGCGATCATGAGTTTGAAGACAGCATATCTATTCCTGACAGTTCCTCCGAAGAATCTGACTCTGAAAAAGGAGCCGCTCCTAAAACTCTTAAAGTCCAACTGAAATATGATAAGAATAAACACAGGAGATAATTAATGCATGTAATGAAACTCTGAAAGGTTATTTTGTATTTGAAACTATTATGTACTCAATTTGGCTAAATGAGTTTGTTTTAGCTTTATTAATCTTAAAATAGGGCAGCCAGTTTTATTCCTGTATTTTTCTCTTTCCTTGATATCGACAATGATAGAAATGGCTTTAAGAATCTTATAGGTATGATGATCCTTGCTATATGTTTGTGTTATTGGTTAGTGTTATCCTGTATTTCCCTTTCCCTTTGTAGTTTTGTAGTAAAAAAGCAATGGAAAATTATATATATAAAAAATTAGCTTCACTACAGAGATGGGTGGGGAGAAATTGAAGGATTTAGTCATTTCCCCAGCTAGGGCTGTGATGAGCACCCAAGAAATACTCTAGCCCGGCTGAATGGATAGCAAGTGATAAATGAGACTCAATGTAAATAAATCAAAAGTAATGAACAATGGGATAAAAAAAACCCACCCCTATATTAGATATACAGTGGTAGAGTCTGAAATGGCTACTCTGTCTTGTGGGTCATACTTTAATGAAAATCTCAATTAAGAACATAAGAACATAAGAGACGCCAATGTTGGATCAGGCCAAAGGCCCATCCAGTCCAACACTCTGTGCCACACAGGGGCCAGAAATACCAGTGGTCCACCAGTGGGGCCAGGACATTAGAAGCCCTCCCACTGTTGAACCCCCCCCCCAAGCATCAAGAAGACAGAGCATCACTTGCCCCAGAGCCCCTATCTATACCTTGTGGCTAATAGCCACTGATGGACCTCTGCCAAGTGGGGAGGGTAAGAAATAGAAAATGACAAGCGTTAGAATGCCTTTTGTATAATCTATGATTGAGCCACATTGAGCAGCACAGTAAATCATTATTACAAAGTTCTGATTGCCTCATTTCAAAAAAGGTATTAGTGTTTGAAAAGGGCTACTAAAGAGACTAAAGGATTCAGAGATTCATTATTAGTAAAGCTTAAAAGTTTGATATTTTTTCAATTCAGAAAAAATAGGACTGCAACATTTAGTTAACAAAAGGGTGACATTTATGACAAAAGGGTGCATTTATAAAATAACAAAGGGTGTAGAGAGGTTATGTTTATTTTGTTATGTTTAGTATCAAAACTGAGGATTCACAATGGGCACTAATTTCAAAACAAAGCATTACCGTCCAACATTAGTTTATATAATTCACTACAATGATCAATACACCCACTAGTATAGAGGCCTTAAAAATGAGAAGCTTAACAGAGAATAAAAAGCTGCTATTAGCCAAGTTAGCTAGGCACCATACCTCTGCATGCTGGGTACAAACAATGGCAGAGTGGTTTTCATGACCTATAGCGTACTTTCCAAAAGCTCCTGATTGCTCACTGGCGGGAACAGACGACTGATCTTATGTGAGTCGGGGTATCCTGTCAGAGGTTTAAACTATCTGAGAAAATCACGTTATTTTATCCGGAAGCGACACAAACATATGAAGCCGTAACGGCAGGTTCAAGTGTTAAAGCGTTTACCTATAGGGCTTAACGTGTGGAGTTACCACTTGCGTGCACTGAAAGCCGTTAAGCCCAATTTTCGCTCTTCAAGAGTGACGACCCACAGAGGGAGCTCTGGGGCGACTACGTACGAGCCTCTGTAGAGCCGTCTAAGGTCATAGGCTTTCAGGGAAAGGTAACGCCAGACTTTGACTCCTCCTCTAGAAGTTTCTACCGTTTAGGTAAAGGTTCCCTTGCTCGAAAGCCAGTCGAATCCGACTCTAGGGTTGCGGTGCTCATCTCCGTTTCAAAGCCGAAGAGCCAGCGCTGTCCGAAGACGTTTCCGTGGTCATGTGGCCGGCATGACTAAACACCAAGGCGCACGGAACGCTGTTACCTTCCCACCGAAGCAGTACCTATTTATCTACTTGCAATTTCTTGCTTTCGAACTGCTAGGTTGGCAGGAGCTGGAACTAGAGATGGGAGCTCACTCCATCATGCGGCACCCAGGTCTCGAACTACTGACCTTCTACAGCCTGCAGTTCAGCGTCTTAACCACTTGAGCCACCGCACCGTTTACTCAACGACTAAGTTCCAGGATCTCTCCAAGCGTCAGGAGCTACCCAAGGAGAGACGACTAGAGTGACGCATAGCTTGAACTTCCGCAATTCTCTATGGGTGCTAGGAGGTATCTCTCTATCCGTATGCCAGCTCTATGGCGAGAGTGGCCTATAAACTGAGGTGGAAGTTCAGAGTGGAAACCCCGTTGAGGTTCAGACAGGAAGTGCCTTTAAAGAGCGCGATGATGAAAGCCTTTTCCTTCCCGTCTCCGCATCTGCGGCATCGCCGTCGCCATGCCGAAGCTGAGTAAAGAGGCAAAGCAGCGGCTGCAACATCTCTTCAAAGGCGGCCAGTTCGCTATCCGGTGGGGCTTTATCCCCGTCGTGCTCTATCTAGGTCAGTGCTGAGGTGGAGGACACAAGCTTGAGGCGGTCCGGTTGGGACACAGGCGGTCTAAGCTCTGTGTCCCAACCGTTGGTGTTTCGTTAACTGCCTAACGCAATCGGTGGCGATTGTGACGCAGTGAACGGGAGGGGGCACCACATGGCGGGGCGGCTTGAAGGATCACGTGGGAGTTTTTCTTCTTTCCGTTGATGCCAGCATAGCCGTCGTTGGTCACGTAGAACGTCTTTTCACCTCAGTGGGGACAAAAAATGTTTTAGAAAATCGTTCTCCCCTCTTCCATTCTATGCTTACAACAGAACCCTGTGGGGTAGGTGGGCCCAAGACTTAGGGACTAACCCAAGGGCACCCAGCGAGCTTCCGAGACAGAAAGAGAGTCAAAGCCTGGATCTCCCAGGTCCTCGGCTGACGTTCTAACAGTTTCATCCCTTCTCACGTCTATTTCCTCAATCTAAATGTATGCATTTATCATGTTTATATTCTACCCTTCCTCCAGGAGCTCACGGTAGCATGCATCATTCTCCGTTTTATCTTCACAACAACCCTGTGCGGCAGATTAGGCGAAGAGAGAGTGATTGGCCCAAGGTCACCCAATGAGCTTTATGGCTCACTGGGGTAACTGCCCCCTGCTCCAGTGTTGTGAATTTGGAATCTTGTCCAAAATTAACAAAATTACGGCGTGAGCTGACTTGGGACATTTCTCCCTGATTGACTGATGTCTTACTTGCAGTGTGATTCTTAATGTAAGGAAGTTGTCAAAACCACCTTAAATAATGCAGTCCATAGTACACATTTAGGACAGTTTAACTCCAGGAGCTCACGGTAGCATGCATCATTCTCCGTTTTATCTTCACAACAACCCTGTGCGGCAGATTAGGCGAAGAGAGAGTGATTGGCCCAAGGTCACCCAATGAGCTTTATGGCTCACTGGGGTAACGCCTCCCTGCTCCAGTGTTTGGAATCTTGTCCAAAATTAACAAAATTAAGGCGTCAGCTGATTTGGGACATTTCTCCCTGATTGACTGATGTCTTACTTGCAGTGTGATTCTTAATGTAAGGAAGTTCTCAAAACCGTTGCCATGCCTGAAATAATGCAGTCCATAGACACATTTAGGACAGTTTAATACAACTAGTTGTGTTTTAATTATTCTGTATTGACAAAGTGAGCTTTGAGTCACAAAAACATATCCTGGGAAATTTTGTTCATTTTTTGAGTTGCTACTGGACTTCAATTTTAATTATCCTGTGTATTCATGTAGTGGACTAGGAACAACAACAACAAAAGCATGGGAAAGCCACTGCCCCAGGGTTCCACAAACAGAAATACTGTCCATCAGTTTCTCTTTTATTCTGTCACAAATTACCTATCCAACAGAGCCCACTAAAATTGTTAGAGCCTGTATCCCAGGTGAGCTATTCAAAGTCCTAAAAGATGATGCTGTTAAAATGCTGCACTCCATATGCCGGCAAATTTGGAAAATGCAACAGTGGCCACAGGATTGGAAAAGGTCAGTTACATTCCAATCCCAAAGAAGGGCAATGCCAAGTCGTTGAGATCAGTGAGGCTTCCTCCCAGGTTAGTGGGGAGGCCTCATTGATTTTTTTAAACCATCCAGTTGATTCATCACATGATTATAAGGATAGAAATTGTTTTTTCCTTCTGGATATTTTTGTCAAATGCTGTTGTTTACCTTGTAGGACTTTGGCAGTGAGATTCTAACCAGAGTTATACCCATCTAAGGTTATAGACTTAAATGGATTTGGATGTAACCCTGTTTAGGATTGCAGTGTAAAATAGCTTCTGATTTACCAGTTCCGGAGGTCAGAATCTTGTTCTTGTGTCTTGTAGAATTAGAATTATCTTGTCAGATTTTTAACAAAAGCCATCATGTTTAAAATAGATTATTTAGGATGAATTTTAGATATTCTTTTCAAAGGAGTGCTGTCAGAGGTGTTGAAAATATCTTCCTGGAGGAGTGAAAGAACCTGCTTAAAATCAAACCTATTTTTAGTATTTATATAGTATTTCTGGCACAGTATAATTTATGTCTAAGTTAGGCATATTCCCATTGTGTATGGCTGAAATAGGAGACGAGTAAAAGCCAAATAAAGCCTTATTATTTTCTGTAGGTCTGACTGAAGTGTGTTATCAACAATAAGTTCTTCAATTTCTGTGCCACAAATATATGAACAGCTAGACGCACTAACATAACACATAGGTTAAAATTATTAAAATTGCTTATTCAGTAGATGTGTTATTTCATTTTTGGTGGAAGGAAGTTTACTTGGTGCTTGGAAGTTACCAAGCTTCCTGACACTGGCAGCAGAATTTCAAAGGGTTTGTTACAGGGGTTTTCCCAGGTCTTGGTGGATTCATTTAGCAAAGAACTTCTATTCCCTGTATTTTCACATGACTACTGGTAGAGGAAATTTTTGTTAGCAGTCTGACTTCCTCTTTGTGCTGCTTTGTGAACAAGGTAGCTTTCAGTATAAATGTATCAATGGTGCTGCTAAATGTCCAGGGCACAATGATCCTGCCCTGTAGAGCATCATTCATAAGATCGTTTTTCATTGCACTAGTCAATAATTTATTTGATTCGTTAAGGAAACAGTCCAAGCTTATTACTGCTGCTTGAGTAGTCACCCATTCTTCCATTAGCAAGAACGGAGCCTGCTTCTTCCTGGGTTTGGTGTGCAATAGATGCCTTGCCATGAAGGAATGACTAGCTGGATGTCAGATGGGACTTTAGTTATGCATCCTTTGTTCCCATTTAAGCCCCCATGGTGGGGGATGTGGGCTGTCGTAAAGCAACAATGGGATGGGCTTCTGCACTTTAATGTATTGGGGGGGGAATAGTGGGGGATGTTGCATTTCTCTAAGCCGTAATATTGTTTGTTGTTAATCATCAGTGTACATATATATGTATATGAATACCATCTATAAATATTTGGTGTTATGTAAAAGACAATAGACATAAATTGACATATTATTTTTCTGCCTTCAGGCTTTAAGAGAGGTGCAGACCCTGGAATGCCAGAACCAACCCTTTTAAGGTATGTGTTTGTCTCTTAATACTTATGCTGAATCAATGAGCGCTAAAAGAAAGGAGGTGAAATGTGGTTACCAGAAGATGGTTGTATTTATTTATTTATTATTCGTATTTATACCCTGCCCTCCCAGCGAAATTCTAAGCCAAGTCAGTGGAGCTTAGAAAGGCGCAACTCTACTTAGGATGGCACTGGTATACATGTGAGTGACATCAGGCAAATTATGTTCTGGACATTGTTGAGTAATGTATACGCCAGGATTGATCACTGACATTACTGTATCAAGATTTTTGTTCAGTGCCCTGACCTGGATAGCCCAAGCAAGCTTGATCTCGTCAGATCTCGGAAGCTAAGCAGGGCTGACCCCAGAAAGTAATTGGAAGGGAGACTTTCGAGGAATACCAGGGCTCAGGACGTAGAGGCAGGCAATCAAGCCACCTCTCTGAAAACATCCAAACCCCTGTAGGGGTCTCCAGAATTCACCATGATTTCCAGGCATGGTACCATCGAGTTTCCGGTCCCATTACCAGAGCATTGCCCAGCTACGTGCCTACGTCACGTCTGGGCAATGGAATAGTGCAGCACCTGTGTTCCAAGCAAGAATCTTCCGGCGGGGAAGCATGTGTAGGTAGGTACTTGGGAAGTACCTACCTACACATCGTAGGTAGGTACTTGGGAACCCTATTGTGATGCTTTATTTTAAAGATGCTCAGGAGAGCTGACATTTTATTACAGTGTATTATTCAATATTCTACTCTCTGTTAGTTTCTGAGTATTATTTAGAATCCTGTAATTAAACTGTCACATTAAATGCCATTATTTTCTTTAACTGCATGTGATTAATTAATTGATCTTATGTTTTATCATATTCCTGAAAGTTTTGCCTATATGATATGTTTAAGGTTAATAGTCATTGCTGCTTATGGAAAAGGAATCATTACATGAATATGAAATGTAATAAGACAGTTGAGAATCTATACCTATCTCGAGTTCATGATTACTAAACCAACTTCATGGAAAGGAATAAAATGATCACAAACACTGATTTCTACAGTAAGAGTTTAGCCATGGTAACTACTTTTCTATAACATCTTAGAGGTTGGAATTGCCAGCCACTACTACTGACCTGGATTGCTATATCTGGAAGGATATGTGCTGTTGAACTCTGTATCAAAATATTAGTTTATTGTATCTCACAAATTTATAGTTAGTACTTAATTCGTTGAAAATGTCACTCTACTAGCCTCAAAAAGAAAACAAGATAGAGAAGGAAGGAGGGAATATTTTTGTGATATTGTTAGTCACTGTGGGAAGAGAAAGGAGTGTAATCATGCCTGCATATTCTGTGATAGGGAGGACCCCTTACATTTCATGACTTTACGCTTGCTCCTGAGGATATGGAATCTAAGAGGTCTTCCCTATCACGTAATGTGCAGGCATGGGTACACACTCTTTCTTTACAGCCCACTGAGAGGAAACTGGCCTCCATGCAGTTCTCAGAAGCGGAAAGAGGGAATGAGGCAGGCTTCCATTACATGTATTCTGGTTTTCTGGAGTGAGAGGAGTACTCATTCCATGCTCTCTACCCTTTTAGTGATAGCTGACAAGTATGAAACCCCCCACCCCCCCAGCCAGAGGAAACAAGTTGGGGTTAACTGGAAGTGTGAAGGCAATTGACTCAGAGTTGTGGTTGCTCCCCTTGAGCCCATGTGTAGCAAAATCATCCTTCTCTTTCCCATTATACTGGCAGCATTAGCTTACTATAACAGTGGTAGAAACTTCTGTGTAATGACAAGTTCAGTGTGCCAGAATCTTACACTCAAGTAGATGCTTTTCCAATGTTGTTAAAATGTTTTTAGTAAGCTCTAACATTGCTCTTGTTAACATGCTTCAATTCATCCAATGGGTATGGTGGCAAAATATTTCTGGAAAATGGAGTGACTAAGACTTCTTGGTGAAGCAAGTCATCCTCTATATCCCTCCTTTATAAACTAAGGAAATTGTAAGACTTTCCTTATTGAAGTTGGGTTTGGCTGCTTTGCTTTGTTTTCTTTAAACTGAGAAATATAAAACAGAATAGACTATGAAGGTATTATTCTGTAAGAGGAAAAAGTAGTGAAAATTTTTGGTTTAGAAATCCTTATCTGTTCTTTGCCTAGGCATTCTCCCTGATAGTCTACTGGCACAATTGGACTTTTAGTCTTGTCTTAATGATTCACCAATCATACCCAGGTTGTTAGCTTAGTTATGTACATATTGGGATCTTCCACAGCAGAGTAATTTTTTTGTAGTCTTCAATGTTTTGCTGCTTATAATATCTTAGAGATCTGACCTTGATCCTCTTTTTCTTTTTTCTCTTTTAGTCTGCTTTGGGGGTGAAGGAATTTAACCATAATATTCTGGAAGTAGGCACTGAACAAATAAAATTGCTGAAGATGTATACATACCATCTGTGGAGCTTTGGCACTGGTCAGCACTTCCCAGACATCGTAGAATATGCTTACAACACAATGGAATTTCTCTCAATCTAATTTATTTGTGTCACACTTTCATTTTCTTTTGTTGGAATAAATGTTTCATCTGAAACCATTGATGAGGAAATTCTGTTTTTTATAGTTATGACATACAGTGACTCAATTTCCCTTTTCCAGTCATGGCCGGACCGTCCATAGACCCAACTTAGGTAGTTACCTAGGGCGCACACTTTGAGGGAGGTGCCATGCTGGCCGGCCTGCCGCCCCTCCCCTCCCACGCCTGAGTCACCTTGCCTTGTCTTGCCAGCCCTCCTCGGCTTGCTTCTCCGCTTGCCCTGTGCTCCTCGGAGGGTGCTGCGCTGGCCTGCCTGCCTGCTGCCCCCCCTCGCCTCTCAGGCACTTAGGAACAATGGCAGGAGGAGGAGCTACCGGCTGACGCTGCAGGAGAACCCCGCGGGGAGGACTCCCTCGGAGGTAGGAGCTGCTTGGGGCCTCGTGCCTCTCCGAGCCAGGTAAATGTGGCGCCCTCGCTGATCTCCTCCTGGCAGGGTTTTTTTTCAATGGAGTGGCACAGTCTGCCTCGCATGGATGTCTCCTTTCAGGGGCACCTTATTTAAACTCTTGATCTTGGCACGCATGCGGGAAGGAGGGAGGGTGGTGGGTGGGGGCTCTGGCTAGGCCGCACAACGGGAGGGAGAGTCGCGGGCTCTGTCAGGTGGAGGCGGCTCGCTTCTTTGTCACTTGGGGCGGAGAAGCGAGGAGAGGTGGCGGCGGAGGGGGGAGGTAGCTCCTTACTTTGATTGCCGCTGGGGAATTTCAGATTAGAGGAGTTTATGTTGGAGCACTCTAAGTGGGGAAGAGTATGAGGCTGGTGCAGGAAGGGAAGGGGGGAAATGGGAGAGGAGAGAGATTCCCTGTTTCTGAACACAACATTTTGCAGCATTTGGTCTTCCCTCATGTTGCCCTCAGCTCTCCTTTGAGTATGTTTTTGGCCCACTCAGTGATGTTAATTCTTCATTCTTGTGTTTTAATATTTTTCTTTCTCCTGTTACTTTTGTCATTGTTTTTCCATTGGATCTTCACAGTTTTTCTCTGCTCCCTCCATTTTCATTGAATCGTGCAGCCATTCTTTTCTTCTTCAATTTTATCTATACCTATGTCTTTTTTTTTGCTTTGTATTAATCTCTGTATATTACTTCGTTTAGTTTATCCTCTGCTTCCTCTTCCCTCTTTCCAAAGATGCATGTTTTCATGTTTGTACTTTTTTCCTTTGTATCACCTCTCTAGCCTCACCTAGTGTGCAAAAAAACCTGGCATTGGCCCTGTTATCAGTGTTTCAGAATCTAGGGATTTAATTGTTTCATCCTTCCCTGTGTAATTATTTAATTCTAGGCTGCTTGCTCTTCACCTAACAAGCATCTATGGAGCATTCCATAGATGACATCGTATTTTCAACAATGATGCAGAAAAAGTTGTCATGGTCAGTAACCTTACAATCAATGTAACATCCATTGAAAGCACCTTGCATTCATTCTAATCACTATTATTTTGAGAACACTAGAAGACAACAGCCTCTAGGGGCAACGCACAACTTGCAGCACTCGTTATTTAAGGGGCTTTTCCAGCACACGGTAGGCATCACTGGGACACCGCTACCATTTTAAAGGCATTTTGAAATACCATGAGGACCTGATACTGATTGGGCTTGCAGTGTGGTGCATTTGTTCCCCCTATGACTGTTTTGGCAATCAAAAAGGCATGGGGAGAATGAGTGCTGTGCTGCAGGCCCAATCAGGATGAAGCCCTTGTATATTTTAAAATGGCAGCAGCCTCATGGTGGCTAAAAGGATACAGTCACATTTAGTTTGACTCTTAGCCCCGCAGCCAGAAATTTTCACTTGGTGGGGCATGGGGAAATTTTGTGGGGCAGCAGGGGAGGAGGGAGAGGAGCGGCCACATGCCTTCCCTGAACTCCAAATTGCCGCGTGGAGTTCAGGGAAGGCGTGCAGCTGGCAGCCGCCCCTCTGCCTCACCTCCTGCTAGATTTAAAGGGCCCACTGATCAGCTGGAGGGCCCTTGAAATCTTAGAGGGGGGGAGGGAGAGGGGTGGCTGCAAAATTTAAAGATTCCTCCAGCTGATTGGTGGGCCACGTGCTCTGCTTATCAGCTGGAGGGCCCTTTTAATGTCACAGGGGGAGAGGGGCAGCAGCTGTTGTGGGGTTTGCCTCACATTTGAGGGGGTGGAACCCCAAAATGCGCTATCCCAAAATGCACCATTTGCTTTTGGGTCTGCTTTTTGGGTCTGCTTTTGGATGTTCTTTGTAAGCATTCAATTCAATGTTTTGCCTCACCCCCACATCATAGAGGCAATCTGCACTTTTCCTGAGAATGTGAATAAGCCTTTGCCTGGAGAGAGGCCTCACAGGGAAAGTCTAAGATGAGCAATCTAGGAATGCTTAGGGCTCAGGAAGGAACCAGAACCTCAAGCACAGTGCATGAATGCTTGTCAGATCATTATACAAGTCATTATCTTGTAACAAAATCAAAAGTATTTTGAAAGCTTCCATTAGCACAATAATGTACTACTGACTTCAAGGCCAGAATGACAGCTTTAGTGCCATTCCCTTGTCAAGCATCAGACAGCCAAGGAACTAGGAAATCAACAGCAATCAAGTATGTCTTATGTAACAGCCTGCTATTCAGCACTATTACCCTAGAAGGAGAAGCTGAAGACTGGTGATAATTGTTGAATTAGTTGTCAAGATCTGTTAAGATTTTAACAAGTAAAGAAGTACACGTTAATGGCTATATCCCTGGTGATGACAGGCCATAGCAGCTGGCTTCCAAAGGCCAGGATTAGTGTGTGTTTAAATTACATGTATGAGAATGTTACTATGCAGATACAGAATAATCTAGTTAAAATTGATTTTTTTTCCAGTGCCTTGAACTTTAGGGCTACAGATCTCTTATAGTCTGAGAGAAGCAAAGGGTTGATGTAGCTGTAGTCTGTTATGGAAGAGAGAG
>NW_015170311.1:548490-567585 GCF_001447785.1 Gekko japonicus | reverse complement strand
AGTGTGATACAGAAAACAAGTAATTCCTTAGTTTAAGTCTCATATCAGCCATATCTTCACTAAGCTGTCTTGGACAAGCAACTTTCTCACCTTATAACTATCACTGTAAGGATTACTGAAATAAAGTATGAGGATCATGTTTAGATCCATGTCACTTATTTTAATTATTTTACTTCATTTATAGTCCATATTTTCCCCTAATGGGGACACAAAGCAGCTTACATCATTCTCCTTTCCTCCATTTTATCCTCACAAGAATCCTGTGAGGTAGGCTAGGTTATGAATGTGTGCCTGGCTCAAGGTCACCAAGGAAGCTTTGATAGCAGAGCAGGGATTCAAATCTGGGTTTCCCACTGAAACCACTACACAACACTGGCTTTCTGAGTAATAAATAATCTAAGTTTGATCCTGTGCATGTTTTCCTTGAAACCACTCCCACTGGTTACTTATTCCTAAACAGAAGTACTTATGATTGCAGCCTAAGTATTCTTATTTACATTAGACCTACAGATGTTTCTTAAGTAGTGACTACATTCAACCAATGTCATTGACTAGTAAATATACTTCCCCATATTACATTTTTAACTTTTCTAGGTCACTTTTGGTTTGAACAAGAGTTTGTTCTAGTAAAAGAAATGAGACTCTAGAGTGAATCTAATATGGAGATGACATACTTGTTAATGTTTTGTCACTGACTGATGTTATTTTTAAATATTTTGCTTAATAAATTTTTTAAATAAACAGTATGGAGATGACACAAGATGTAATATATTAAAGTGCAAGAGAAAGTTGTATAAAATTCATGTTTATTAAAAATCTATATTTCATATATATATATATATTAAATAAAGCTTCTCATAAAATATAAATACATAATTTAGACATAACACCCATACATTTCAAGTCATATGTTCAGTCAATACTGAAATCTGTGCAATACTCATCCAAAATTTAAATATTGTAGTTTTTCCATTTTAAAACAGGTTGCAACTCTCAAAAATATAAATATGTACTTAAACTGAATAAATATTTTTAAATATAAACATATTCAAGAAGAATATTAGGTTAATGTGCTCAGTTCTCAAAGGAGAACAACAGTGGTATCTGCGTCATCGCAGATTATGTGAAAATTTATGCACCTGACGTAAGGCATTCAGATTCCCAGCCTCTCACAGCACGAATAGCCCTTACAGTTTTCTCCATAAATGAAATATAATTTTGAAGTATGAGGTAGTGGATAACCTTCCTATTCCAACCAGTATGCGCTCGTAGCTGTGTAGAAAGGGCTTCCTTAGTGGCTGGATTAGGCGTGCTCACAGTATCTGGAGTGTTCATCTGTTAAGGAAGGGGGAAATAAAAACATATTGGTGATAGTCTTTTTGGCCAGACAAATGGATTGTACTTACTTGCAATCAAGGTAATGATAGCTGGTAATTCTTTCATCTTTGTAATACTTAACATTTCATTATGCACCATCCTATCCTGTAGGCTCATGGTAGGTTATAGCATTCTAAAAACACATCCATTCAGCATATGCTAATCCATAACATGGAATGGAGTAATTTGCCACAGGCCATTACTTTAGCACTCTCCATATTCCTATTTTTTCATAGATGATCTAGACAGATATAGATGTGTCTGCATTCTTCATGGCTATCATCTCATCCTAAACCTAAACTGGGCCCAGTTGGGCGTACAAATTTATTTCTCACCCAGTCCTCTTCTAACCCAGGTTTAAATTGCATACAACTAGCTTTTGCTAAGGCATTTCATACACAAGTTGGTCTCTCGGGTCCTTTACCCATTCCCAGTGCCATCACCATGGATAATGCAACAACTGAATGAAGACTGGTGAATTCCCAGCTATGCATGGTGACCTCAGCTGATGAGCGTGTGTCAGTGTGTGTAATGGTTTCTAGGAATATGGATAGGTGGGGGCAGGGGAGAAAGGGACTTCAGTCAAGGAAATGTAAGCACTACCCCATTTCTTGTGGGAGCTGAGTAATGAGCAACAGAAACTAAAATGAATAAAACAATCAGCAACAAAAACCAGCACAAACTCTCTACTGAAATCAGAGCATAAATATTAGAAGGTATTGAGTAGAGGCATGTGTGATTCAAAGTAAATAAGATTTACCATGGACTTCAAGGTATTAGCCAGGTGCTTTGTGCGTGGCCATATAAATGCAGTTTCTTGTTCTTTACTAACAAAGGTTTCTTCTATATATTCCAAGAAAGCCTGATATACGTAAAGGCCATCTGAAATTCCTCTTAGGCACCTCTCCTAAATTGGGAGAATAAGGGAAGGTTATTCAACAGAAACTTTTCTCTCATTATATCCATTAATGTTTTGACTGTGGGTTGAAATTGAAATTCAGCATGAGCAGCTTGAAGATTAAACAGCACATGGATCACACAGGGCGGCATGGAGGAGGTAGAAGAGGATGACGTGGCCTCTTGCATCAGTGGAACTGACACTTGTGGATGGGGAATAAGGGGGTAATTTTCCCCACTTCCCCCTCATTCCTGCATTTCCCCAAACCGCGTGGCTATTATCACCGCAGTTTCCCCAGTATGCCTTAGCGTCTCGGCATATATATATATACACACACACACACACTGTATATATATAAATGCAGTAAACAAAATGAATCCGAGGAATCAGCTTGTGCAGGGTCAAAAGATATTGCTGGGAGAGAAGGGAATGTGAAAAAGAGCCATGATCCTTGCACCAACAGACTACTGCAGGATTTGAGTTTATGACTGGATGGCTGACAACATAAGCAAAACTACTATTTTACATGTGTTAGTCAGATGATAAAGCATACAAATATCACACGGTAAGTAATTATTTTCTTGCCTTGTTGAATTTACGTGGAGGACATTCATCTTCCACAGAGATCTTTGGAAAGTGGAGATTATTCTGGAGTATTATTTCTGTGTTGTTTTTACATATTGTTTGCTCCTTGCACAGCTATAGTGGGAAGAAAAAGCACAGAACCTTTATTACATGAGCACTTCAATATGACTATATTCTAAGCTATCAATATACATTATATGTAATGATAAAATTCTTCATCAGTTCTCACTGGATCATAGTTTTTCCTGTGGTCTTTTGACTCCTGCAGTCACCCTGATCAGCATAGCAACAGTAGGCCTGGTTTAAATTAAATTGAAACACATATAGAAAATAGATTTAGGATTGGTTTACACTGAGCACAACTTCCTATCAGTAGCCCTGTGTGAACACCAGAAACCCTCTACTGAATGCCAGGTGGCCCAGTGGGAGATTCAGTGCAGAGAATAAGAGATTGGATTTATACACTACATGAAGGAGTCTCAGAGCGGCTTACAATCTCCTTTCCCTTCCCCTCCCCACAACAGACACCCTGTGGGGTAGGTGGGGCTGAGAGAGCTCTTTCTAGAACTGCTTGTGAGAGAACAGCTCTGAAAGAACTTGTAACTGACCCAAGGTCACACCAGCAGCTGCATGTGGAAGAGGGAAATAAAATCCAGTCCTAACCACACTCCTAACCACTATACCAAACTCAAGAACTGGGCAGTACCATCTGCTCTTGTGCTAGTGGAGTGGGTCTCAGAGCTCATCTTACTCTACTGATGGTAAGAGTAAGGGGGAGGGATTTTGCCTGATCCCCCCACTGTACATAGTAGGACCCCAATGCTGTTGTTTAAACAGCTACAAGTACAGTCTCATGTGACCATATGAAGCTGCCTTCAACTGTTGTCTAACCATTGGTCTATCAAAGTCTGCAGTGTGTATTCTCTGAATGACCATCTCTCTTTGGGGTCACAGGGAGAGGTCTTTCACACCACCTACTATTAGATGTCAGGGTCTGGAAAGAAGGGGGGGGATAAAAATCCACGGCAGTATGTGTGAAAGCCTCAGTGGTACAATAGTATCCCTGGATGATAGATATGAGTTCAGACTATATTGATCACATTCACCAGAACTGTGACTTCAACTGAACAGTTACTTGATGTACTTTAATTCCAAATCCTGATCTGTTCATTCTAAGGGCAGAAGCACATACTACAACCACCACATGGAAGCCAGTTTTATTCACTGTGCAACAGATATCACAAAATGTTGAGCCTAAATAAATAAAAAAAGGGTTGGCCCAGAATTGCCGGGGGGGGGGGCTTAGGGTTGCCAGGCCTCCCCTGGCCACCAGCAGGGGATGGCGGGGTGTAGGGTTGCCAGATCCAGATTGATAAACTCCTGGAGATTTGGGGATGAAGCCTGGAGAGGACAGGGACCCAGTGGGGTACAATGCCATACAGTCCATCCTCCAAAGGATCCATTTCCTCCAGAGGAACTGACCTCTGTAGTCTGGAGGAGTTGTAATTCCAGGGGATCCCTAGGACCCGCCTGGGGCTGGCATCTCTAAGGGGTCTCCTGATCCATGTAGTGAATCCCAGAGTATTAGTGGTGCATGTCCTATAAGGAACAAGATTGTAGTCTGTTCCACTCTTCATTGTATGCATTACCTTGCTCTTACTGCATGGTTTCCCACTTTCATAATTCCATTTTTTGCACTGCTTACGACAGAACATGGCTGATACTTTTTGTTCTGCATCATTTCTAATTTTTGTGATCCTAGCCCTACTGCATTGTTTGTTGGAAGTCTCATGCTATTGATTTTAGACTGTAATCTGCCTTGAGCCTCAGTGAGAAAGGCCAACTATAAATAAAGTCAATAAATAAAAAATAGGGGTATGACAGCCAACATCCTATGGGAGGTATAATATGAATATCATTTTGGACAGGAAAAGAAGCAGAGCAAAACAAAAAAAGGGGAGGGATGAGAATAATGCATACTCTAAACTGTGAACAATACATGAAGATGTTATAGAAGAGCCAACATTCTGAATTATTCCCCTGCTATAATACCTAATATTATTTACCTTTAATTGTAAGATTTCTGCCTCTGTAACTCCAGTTCCACTAATGGGGAAGGGTGTATATAGAGGGATGGGAGTGAAAGGATAGAAGGCTATGGAGGCACCAAAAGCGTATTTGCAGGTGTGTACAACAGGTTTCCTGTTAATATATATCAGTATCTCAAAACAAAGTTCAACTAATTACTATCTGTATCCAAACTGGTCCTTACCAGTTTTGTAATGTTCTGTCAGAAGTTATCCCACAGCCATTGAATGAGCCTTTAAGATTTTTGTTGGGTTTTTTTGTTTTGTTTTTTTAACAAAACTGCAGTACGGTATAAATAACTGTTGTTGAAGTTTACTACAAAAGATCCACAGCATTTTCTATCATGCTTTTCTTATGGAACAGGTTTGGCCCATTTTTTTAATACCACCTTCTGAAGACACATCATTGCTTCTTATCTGAGTGCCATATTTGCTTCTGCAAAGGTTAGTCTTCCAGCAACTTAGATAATGTTGCCAGGTCCAAGACCATGTAAGTGCTGAATGCTATTTCTAGCCTTTTCCTTGGGAAAGGTAAACTCTTGTCTCTGGCCTAGCCAGAAAAATGTCTCCTGGCCTGAGGCAGTGTTCACCTTAAATACAATCAGTCCCAGGTGAGACAGGCCAGGGGTAAACATAACCTTCTCCTTGAAGCTTGCTGTAAAATGCAGCAGCAGATGGAGGACCCAAATTCATGAGAATAAACTTCAAGGAGTGGCAGTGATTAAGCATCTCCTGAAATCGGAGGCACCCTTTCCTCCAGGCAGGCAGGCAGGCAGGCAGGATGGCCCGATAGTGTGGCCTCTTTTCACCTGTGATCACACCAGAAGTTCACCCACCCAGTTTGCTTTTCTCTTTGCGGTTCCAGGGCCTTGATGTTCTCTCTTTCTAGGCATAGCGGCCTTGAAGCGAACAAACGACAGGTGTGTTCCCTTTATGTCATTGCCACCTTAACTTATTCACGTTTGTGACTTGATCTCTTATCCTTCCCATCTCTCAGCACATGAACACTCCAGGACAGAACCGTTTCCTTAATAGCATTACCAGAAACTGTTTGCGTTGGCTTGGGGTTCTCCATCCTGTGGAGCCTGGGCTACCCAACCCTGGGAAAGTCGCAAACTTCGCCCTCCCGGCCCGAATCCCTGGCAGCTCTTCAAAGCACTCCTCAGCTCACTCACCTCTTCCTTCCAAGTGAAAGCCTTTCTCCGGAGCATAATGGCCAGATACTTGCAATTGGCCAGCTGCAAGTCTCTGGCTGGCGAAGTCCTGGAAGAGGGATCCTCGCTAAATTGCTCTTCCCCAGAAGAATCCAGAATAGGCGACGCGCTGGCCCCAAGGAGTAACGGGAGGGCAGCGGCAGCCAAAAGGCAGCCTGATGAGAAAGAGAGAAAATACAAAGTTGTAAAAGTCAGGCTCCCGCCAGCTGCGCTTGCAGCGGTGTGACCAAGTCGTAGACGCTCCCTTACGAAAAGCAGAAGGAGGCAGCCCCAAGCGCCGCTAATCGGCTCGCTCACTCACATTCCACGAGAGGGGGCATGGTTTCCTATGGGATGTCGGCGGCTCCCCTCGTCTTTCTCGCTCAAGTACGTAGTTTTGTGGCCGGAGGGGCTGAAGGGCAGTCTGTTGTTGTGGCAGGGCATCTCTGAACTGATATTTATTGGAAGGGGCTGATCTTATTCACCGGCCTGGGGGAAACTCCAGCGTTGAGAAAATTGAAATTGTTTGAAGAACACTCCAGGAGGCAGAGGTGTGCTGGGAAACACTGGAATGAGGTCACATCGCCGATTAGCATCTTTCAGATGGGGATCACCCCCAATTACGGAGAACTACCCTTCTGCGTCACTCATGAAGCGGGAGAGATTCCGCTATGTCCCCTTACTTGGCGTGGGGAATGACAAAGGGGGAGTCGGGGGGAGTAACACACGGAGCGGGCCAAGAAGCAAAGAGAGATCAGTTTTTCGTTGGAGTAGTTCTCAAGCATTTGTAGCCGATGGACAACAGTCCATGGGAATCAGAGGGACCCACTCAGAATATTCTGGTTTCGACTAGAGTAAAAGGACTCCGAGATCTCCGTTTCTACTCGCGTCTAACCAAGGGAGCTTGGACTCTCCAAACCTTATACCTTGAAGCTCTTGTTGGTCGTGCTACTGGATGGACTCGAATCTAACTGCTTTACTGCAGATCAACAGAGCTACTCTCTGAAGCTATCTGGGTTGTCTTTTAAGTGGAATCCTACTGGAAGAGACTGAGAAATTGCAAATTAATTCTTCCGAGGCTCTCACACATCTCTCCCAGTGTTCTGTCACACACTTCAATGTGATTAAAAAAAACACACCCCAGAACCTATTGGTAGCTGTATTGGTAGCTGTTTGGATATTTTAATGTATATATTTATATCCTACTTTTCTCCCTAATGGGGACGTGAAGCATCTTTAACTACAATTGTCTGAGTAATTTAATGACATCAAATCGACTTTCAGTTTCGAGCACTTGAAACCTCCTCCATTTGACCCTCATAACAATAACCCTGTAGGGTAGCTGAGAGAGAATGACTGGCCCAAGGTTACCCAGTGAGCGCCCATGGCAGAGGGGGGATTTAAACCAGGGTCTAACAGACCCTGGTCCAACACTCTAACCACTACACCACACAGGGTTTTCATGGCTGGGATCACTGGGATAAGGAACAGGATTAACCATTGACACAGTGGCCTCCCTAGCTGCTCTTTTCCTTTCTCTCACATAAATGACTGGTGTTGTTATCTGTACTGATGGCGGTGGGGGGGGGAGTAAACCTTTGCAGTTAGGGACCATGTTACACTGATGGTAAAAACCTGCCTACCAACCCTGCCACTGGGTGTCCCAGTCCTTACTGCCTTGGATCCTACAGGGTAGCGTTAGGATCCCAGTGTGCAAAACACATAGAGACATGTTGGTGTCCTTCCATGTATGCTCCCCCTTTATAGGGACACACACTTCGCTTGCATGGTTAGAAGCAATCAGTGAATGCCCGCCATTTTGTGCTTTATAATATGAATGAGTAGGAATACCACAAGAGGATTGTGTGGTGAATCAGTGCAAAAGAACCAGGAAAAATATAGTTTTCATATACTTAAAAGTTATTTGCATCCTGGTAGATGCCAGTCTATGATTTGGGCTACCAAGGACTGCTATGGCCCTGGGGAGCTTGCCAGTGTCAGGTTGAATCAGCATAACAAGGAAAGACTGAAAAAGTTGGGTATGTTTAGCCTGGGAAAGAGAAGGCTTAGAGGGGACATGCTTGTAGTCTTCAAGTATTTGAAGGGCTGTCATGTAGAAGATGGAGCAGATCTATTCTCTCTTGCTCAGGATTACAAGACTAGATCTAATGGGTAGAAATTACAAGGGAGTCGTTACCGGCTAAATATCAGAAGAAACTTCCTAACTGTAAGAGTGGTTGAGCAGTGGAACAGTCTGCCTCAGGAGGTGGTGGATGCTCCTTCACTGGACGTTTTCAAGCGGAGGCTGGACAACCATCTTTCGGGTATGTTGTAGGGCTCTATTTTGGCTATGCTCCTGTATAGTGTAGGGGGTTGGACTAGATGACCTGCAAGGTCCCTTCCAACTCTAACATTCTATGAAATCCCCCAAAGGTTTTGTGTGCAGCCCCCATTTATTTATGTAGATAATTTATACCTCATGTTTCTTCCCAACAGGAACCCAGAATGCCTTACAATATTGTTCTGTCTTCCTCCATCTTAACCTCAGGCTAGATCTTTCTTTTCTACTTCTACTACCCTGAGGTTGGAAACAGAGATTTATTTTTCTCTAAATTTTGGGTACACCATTAAAACTTTCTGTGGCAGTAGTTCTCAAAATGTTTGAAATGGGGTCCAGCTCTGTAGTTTTGGGGAACTTCACTGCAGTGCTGCAATCTAAGCCTCAGCTTGGGCCTGAGTGCTGTTCAGTTGGAGTCAGGGGGCAACAGGTATATGCTATGCGCGTCACCTCCTGCGATGCTGCTAATCAGAAGCAAGCCAAATCTCTCACACTTGGCAATGCTGCTGGTGGGGCTTGGCTTGGACCTTGCTATTGGCAATATGGATCCAGAAGGCTACAGGTACTGTCTCCCACACATCTGGTGCTTGGATGTGAGCTGAGCTTCTGAGAATGAATAGTGCCACAGAGTGAAGGAGAATAGTAGTAGAAGGGAATGCAACAACTCTGCCCTCTCCCTTTCCAGTGACTAGGAAGAAGGTGACCCAGAGGCTCCACTTGGAGTTCAGGCACTTGAGCCTCGCTACCCACCTGCAAGAGAGTCCTAGCCCATTTTACTCATAACCCTCAGTTCAAGAACCACTAGCGGCAACTGACCCTTGATACATACAGTGAAAATTATTTTTGACAAAAGATTCATATGAACTCCAGATGTCACCATTTTAACCAGGGAGGTCTTAGCCAATGGGCAAAAGGGGTAGCTGCCTTGAGCCCCACACTTGTAGGGGACAACTACCCATAGCCCTACCCCACATGGAGGGGGGAAAGAAGAAGACGAGGCTCTTGTCACTGCTTGCACCTAACTCATCCGGGGCTCTGGATGCTGGCTGCCAGTGGCAGTGATGGCTCCTGGCCACCTAACATGGGGTGATGTGGACCATCCCTTGTTTGGCTTTGGTGGGGGTGAAGAGGAGGGGGTGTAAGTGATTCAGGGCCCCATCCTGGACTTTGACCCAGAATCACTAAGCAGCTCCACAGTACCAGTCCGTAATATGTATTTACGGAAATTTCAACATGTGAAGTTGTTCCATTGGGGTAGCTGTATTAGTATAAATAAAAGAGGAACTGAATATGGTTGAAGCATGATTTTAAAAATCCATTTGTTTCAATTACTCATTTGTTTCTCCCTGTTGCCCAAAAACATTTGTAGTAGTATTTGTAAGCTTATGACAGAGAATATTGGGTAGCCCTCCTCAGCTTTCTGTGCAGGCATGAAGCTGACTGGGTGGACATGGGCCTGCTGTTTCTTTGCCCGTTGTGAGGGTATATTGGGGCTTGCTGCATTATTTCTTAATGAGATTGTGACACCTGCCCTCACTTAACCTTCTGATTTGTTTATATAGAATCCTAGAGTTGGAAGGGACCTTCAGGGTAATCTATGCAGGAAATACACAAATACCTCCCCCTCCACACCCCTAGTGACCGCTGTTCCATGCCCAGAAGATGACAAAAAACCTCCAGGATCTCCAGCCAAGCTGGCCTGGAGAAAAATTGCTTCCTGACCCCAAAGTGGTGATTAGCATTTCCCTGGGCATGTAAGAAAGGGCCACAAGAACTAAGCACTGAGGCAACCCTTCCTGCCCTCCCTCTCATGATCTGTCTAAGTTCACAGAATCAGCATTGCTGTCAGATGGCCATCTAGATTCTGTTTGAAAACCTCCAAAGAAGGAGAGCTGTTCTAACTGTCAGGAAGCTCTTCCTAATGTTTAGCTGAAAACTCTTCCTGTTAAGGTGTAAATTAGGGACTAAAGTGAATTTAAAGAAAACCAACAACTCCTGGCAAGATTGGGGTCTCTTGACCCTCATTGGAATACAGATCTCTGGTGGGTAGAGTTTCCAAGACCAATAATGAAATGGAGAGCAGCTTTGCATATTCTTCACAATTGCCAAAAAGGATGTGCGGCTGAATTCTGCTTCCTGATCTACTGATTCCTCTGCAACATTTGGAAAGGCAGATAATGTACACCATCCTTATAATGATGCACAATAGGCAGCCGGATGTATCATTAGAGTAAGGTTGCCAACTCCAGCCTGGGAAATTTGAGGAGATTTGGGAGCAGGGTTTGTGGAGGGATTTCTTCTAGAATCTATGGTATACTATTGAATCTGCCTGCCAGAGCTGCCAGTTTCTCCAGGGGACTGATCTCTGCGGTCTGGAGATTCTGGGATATGTCCAGGCCCCAGGTGGAGGTTGGCAACCCTAGGTCCCCACTCTGCCAGTCACTCTCTTCAGCCAAGCCTACCTGATAGGGTTGTGAAGTTAAAATGGACTGAAGGGGAACAATTTTTAAGCCACTTTGGGTCCCCGCTGGGGAAACCCAAAATACCTGGGTCTAGGAGACCTATAAATCAATAAATTAATAACTAAACATCTTGGATTTTTGCTCCCTGTAGCAATTCCTGAATCTTGGTTGGGTAAGACATTTCTGTGGAAGGATTTTGAAAGGTTTGTGCAATGCAAAGTTCTATAAAAGTAACAAATGCAAACATCAATGAACATCAAATCAAAATAAAGATTTCCAAAGAGATTTCCCTAATGTAGTTATGCTGTAGTGTTTTTTCTTTGCGCAGCCAACATAAGCTTTTTTGCAGATGATTACAAGGTCTTGATAAAATAGAAAATGCTAACATTACCAGCAGCCTGAATAGTCCTGACTAACCTGATCTTGTCAGACCTTGGAATCTAAGCAGGGTTGGCCGTGGTTAATACTTGGATGGGACCGCTGTGTGAAGGAAGGCAATGGCAAATCACCTCTGTTCATCTCTTGCCTTGGAGACCCCACGGTCCTGGGGTTGCTGTGAGTTCATTGTGGCCCGATGGCATACAATTCTTGATTATTAATATACTACTAATCTAGTGTCCGGACCAGTGTTCCCTCTAAGATGAGTTAGTGTGGGCTAGCTCACAGTTTTTTAGCCTCCAGCTCACACATTTCTGTCTTAGCTCAAGAAGGAGGGCTCCAGAGCAAACTGATCTATGCAGTAGCCAAACCGCTCACTCACAACTTTAATGCCAGTAGCTCACAAAGTAGAATTTTTGCTCACAAGTCTCCACAGCTTAGAGGGAACATTGGTCCGGACATAAAAACGATGCGGATGAAAGGGGAAAAATAGGCCCCAAAGTAATTTTCTTAGCCACTTCATTGCAGGAAGGAGTTCTTGTGGGCTGAGTGAACTTACGGTCACGAGATCATACTTGTTGTAACCATGGGTAATTACCACTTCGCTTATGACTGATCAGCTTGGTTAGATGCTACGAAATATTTTTGCATGAAGAAACAGGACTTTTGCTCTCATTGCATGGCAAGGCTTTTGGGTCCTCTGCTTCAATGACATGTGGTACAAGCAAATTGGGGAATTTTCATGAGAAGCCACTCAGTACTCCCTTTTTCTCCCTTTTCCTCCCCTTTTACTTTTGCTTAAAACCCCTGAAACTACAGCAATGCATCCTTTAGAAGGTGTAATCAGAAATTTGCCCAATGCATTATGCCACCCATATATGCAAATTTCTTGGATATCCCTATCTAACTGTGTGATGCAAACGGGGAAGCATCTGTCTGAACTGAGAAATCCTTAGTCAGCTTTCCAGTGCACTTTTCTGATTTTCATTTTTTTCAGTGCTTAATCCCTAAATAACAGTTATGTACTTCTGAGCCAGCAACATTTCTCTAACGCTCCAGTCTGATCTGGTTTTCCATATTCCATGTATTCCATGCACATGAAACACCATATAAATCCACCTAAACTTAGGAAATATCTGAACGAGGAAATGTAATGCAAAGAGGGTTGTGAAATCTTCTGTGTATTTCTCATTTAAAACTGCTACAAAACCAGAGCTGCAGAGTCTTTCAAAGGTGACAGTGATCCTTTTTCTTGTCTTAAATTACAAATGTAGTGAAACAATTATATGAAATATAGCAAAAGAAAGTAGCATAATAATACTCGTAACATTGCCTTCTCTCTCTGCTCTTTGTTGCTAATGGCAGGTGCATGCAGCGAAAATTGACCTATGGAAAGATACAGGGTTGGATCCCACCAGATTTTCTGCTGGTGAAAAAAAGGAGGGGTCCTCTTTGATTACCCAAACAGGTCAGGATCACAGCAGCTGCATGAGCAAAAACCATCTGAGACAGGGTCTGTAGCAGAGAGGACACAACTGGACAGTACTGAGTAGAAAAACTGGCTGGATCTAACCCATACTCTTAATCTACTTTCACCCTGACCAAGCATTTTTGGAAGGGGAAAGGAAAAGGAGAGGATTCATGAATGCTCATTGCTGTGCCATGTTATATGGTATCTTACAATATTTAAGCACTAGGAATAAGACCCTTGGCATTCACTCCCCCCACCCTTGCTGCCTCCACAACATCCGCCTCAGCCGTCATTGACTGAGTGGGGAGAAGACAACTTCAGGCATCGCAGGCGAGCCCTGGGTGCAGCCAAAGCCAGAGGCCAACAGAGCCCCGTCCAGGGGCCTCCACTCCTGGCAGGGCCATAGCCAGCGTGGGGGCAGTGCAGGCAGCACCCCCTATCAATTTTGCAATGCTCCCTATCGATTTCGCTGTGCCCCCACTCCAATCTCTCCCTTACTAACTATTCCTTTCTTAGGTGCCTGCCCGAGAAGCCACTGAGTGGGTGTTGTAGTGTGTCTCTCTCCCTTCCATACTCCCAAGTAAACAGGCTGCACACACACACACAATTATTAGGGCTTAAGTTGAGGCCAGCTCACCTATTTCTGTTTTGTAGGCACTGCAAAGAGGCTTGCAGGTGGGCAGGGGGTGGATTTCTCCCCCTCCCCGATTTTGAAAGCAAATGAGTACTTCCTCCTGTGCTTAGCCCCACCATCTGCATCTCTTCCCCCTTCTCCCAACGCTGCAGAAATCCCCAGAGGCTGGTGCAGAGCGCTGGAGCCAGGGGCTTGTGGCAAGCCAGCACTTAACTGATTTTCAGAACCAACAGCAGCACCTTTAATACCAATTAAGTTTAATTCTAGGTATAGGCTTTCCTGGGTATGTATACTGAATTGACCTCCAGCTTCTTTACTATGGGTAAGGAATGTAATGGCAGACACAATGGCCTGATCCTACCAGCTTGTTTTGAACCTGTTTCATTCAGGATGCAGCACCATACGTAAGAAGAAGGAAGTGCTTCTTGTCCCAGAGGAGTGCCAATAAGGAAAAGGCACTCCAGGAACAACTACAGCAGAACAGGCACCAGACACAGAAGTTCCTGTGGGGAGAGACTGAAAGATGCCAAACAAACCAAGAAGTTTAGGGGTGGTGCCTGGGGAGGACAAAGTTTGGAGAGGGGAGGGAGCTCAGCAAGGATCTAATATCATAGATTCTGTCCTCCAAAGCCACCATTTACTCTGGGGGAACTGATCTTTGTAGTAGGGTGGATAGCTCTGGGCAGGGAAATTCCTGGTGATTCATGGACAGGGCCTGGGAAGGGCAGATTTGGGGGAAGTGGAGTTCAGTAGAGCTGTGATGCCACGTAGGGAAATTCCTGGTGATTCATGGACAGGGGCTGGGAAGGGCAGGTTTGGGGGAAGTGGAGCTGTGATGCCACACAGCCCACCCTTCAAAGCAGCCAATTTCTTCAGAGCAATTCATCTCTATAGACTTGAGATCAGTTTTAATTCTAGAAAATCTCCCCCCCCCTTGAGGTTGGCAATCCTACGTGCATCTCTGCCTCATGGAAGTGAGTCTGTACTAGGCTTGCCATTCACCCACTGGGGGCGGGGTTTGCCCGCTTTAGGGTTCCCCTGGATCTGGCTGGTGGGGGAACCCTGCCCTCCAAGTGCTGGGATCGCACCAAAGTGCCTGGCGGAATGATGTCACCCTGAGGTGACGTCATTGTGCCGGGCTTGTCGCCGGGGAAAGTTCTAGCACTCGGCCAAAAAAGCCCTCTATGGTACCATAGAGTTTCTGGCCAAATGCTAGAGCATCCCCTGATGACGTGCCTAGCTCGATGACATCACTTCTGGGTGATGTCATCACGGCGCATGCGCTGCACACACGCACCAGAAGATCCAGGAAGGGAAGCGGCATCCCCCCGCTGGCAGAAGGTAGGGACCTGGCAACCCTATTCTGTACAGTATATATTTGTACCACCAAGGTTGTGTTCTAAGGCCCTCTTTGGGTGTCCTTGCCTTCTGTGATCAGGAGCTGGAGATGCAGTCAGGATTTTTAAATTTCCCTTTCCCCTCAACCTCTTCCAAAGCTGCTTCCCCTTTAACACCGGCTGATTACTTACCCTGCTAATGCCCCATGGCCTCTTGGGACTCCCAACTTGGGAGCTGTAGTTCTAATTCCCTTTGCTATGGTTGCAGTAAGGCCAGCTGAGAACTATAACTCCCTAGGTGCAACGCGTCAAAAGTGGGAGTGTAAGAATGGAGTTACTGGCAGGACGGGCCAGCAGGACACCAAAGCAGCTTCCCAAGTGGCCAATGGAAGGTGAAGTGAGTTGTCGGGATCATGGCTTACCTTTCACATATGTATAGGATTACACACTATTTTGAGTGCTGATCGTTCTAGGTGATATTCACACACCTGCAGCCCAAATGCGGTAAAATTCTTCTTACCTTTTAGCAGACTGGTGATGATGACCATGCTATCCTGAGAAAGCTCATCCAAGAATAATTTGGTCATCTATACTGGGCCTCTGTTCACTGGCACTATCAGGGGAGCACTAACTGTTTAACTTACATGGAAATTTCTTGCTGGGTCACTACCCTGGAGGACCGCCGATCACTAGGAACAAGCAGAACCAAGCCTCAGCAATGCTGCCAGTATCTCGGGGTCACTTGGCTCAGCCCCTTCGGCAGCAATGATGATCAGTGTCACTCACCAAGCACCTCCTCCTGCACTGCTGTCAGTCTGCAGGAGGAGGCAACGGGTGAGCCCAAGCCTGTGGCTGATGCCACAGGGGCTGAGATCAGGACACAGGTGTTATTTACCAGCTTTGGAATTCCATAGGATGGAGTGAATGGACAGAGACAGGAAGGAATGGATGCTCCATTGGTACTATGGGAGATTCTGCAAGGGAGCACAAAAGTTTTATGTTGTATTGGAAAGGAAGAGGAAAGAATCAAAGCAGCTCCAGGACCTGGTCAGATAACTCTGGCTTGGAGCAGCAATGGAATCCAAATTGTGGTACCTTTCTCTGTTCTTGTGCCACAGCCAGAGGGAAAACTCCCTAAGAATTGATTTTGGAGTTGTTTCAAAATATTTGGATATGATAAATTCTGAGAGGTCCCACTAGTTTCCCTCATGCCTATTCTATATGGTTTCCATCTTAGTCTTATGATGACACCTGTAACTGTCCATCCAAGGCTCCATTGTGAAAATATCATGGTGCAATACATACATAATTCTGTGAGCGTTCAATGGATATTTGAACCAGGATCTCCCTTGTCCAAATCCAGAACAGCTATTCTGCAGCGTATTGTCTTTTCAGGTTTTGTGACTTTCTATAGAAGGTGAATTAACTGTCCGTTGCTTCTAGTACCCAGTCTAAAAATAGCCTAATTCTGACACTTCTTTTTGGGGAAGTTTACAGTAGGTTTTTGTTTCTTGACATTGTAGTTTCGAAAATGGTTTTCCCCAGAGGGTGTAGGGGTTAGTGATAAAAATGAAGAAATAGGCATGCAAGAGTGATGCAGTGTGAAAGAGAACAATCTAAACTAGGGCTTCTGAAACCATCTTGCTTCCAAAGTTCCTCTGAATGTTGGCTCCCCATGCCTTTGCCCAGGGGTCTGTTTCGGTGGCTGAGCCCTGGAAGATATGAAACAACCACACAGAAAAGAATGACCATGTGCAGAGTGCCTGTCTCTTACCACTGAATAGTCCACTGCTTCTCATGGGCCATAGATAATGGTTTATAGGGTATGTGGCAATTTGGGTAACGGTTTCTAGAGCAAACGGGCAAAATTCAGATGTGGCTTCTTGTGGTAAAGCTCCGCTCCCATCAGAAGCTCAGATTCCATCCTTTATCTGAGGGTGGGGAATAGGAGTCACCATCATGCTCTGCCTACTTAGCCAGGATTTTTTCCTCCTCCATTATATATCACTGCTTGTACAGTAAACAGTTAATCACAGCCTAAGCTTCAATGAACACTTGGCAACAGTAAGATACCCCTCTCAACCCTGTGCCATTTCTCAAATATCCCATATGCATTTGTTTTCCTTTTTGAGAATCCATATCTTCCATCTATGTAAGGCAAACTCTGTACAAAGAATACTTGAATCCTGTTTTCAGGCCAATAGGTACAGGTAAGCAGGGAATCCACAAGGGCTTGTGGGGAATATCTTATTTTCCCCTCCCCCTCTATTTCCCCCCCTTCCTTGAAAGCACCCATAGTCTCTCCCCCTTTCCTGATTCCTTGTCTCTCCCTCCCCCAGCAGCTTCTACCCAGGAAAACTATGGCCGAGTTGTGTGATGCCAGTCTAGTTGCAAGGTGCCAGCTAGGCTGGGCCCAGTAGTGTGGTGGAGAACCTGCAAATACTTGTGGGGGGCATTTCAATTTCCGCTTATCCCCCTCTCCACATTATTTCCTCTTTCCATAGACTCACTATTTTCTCCTTCTATATTCTCACCTTTCACTGCTTTCTGCCTCCTTCCCACCCACCCATCAGCCTACATTTTATCTGCCCCCTCCAGCTATATTTATTATCTATTCACTTCATTGTTACCCCACCTTTCTCTACAATGGGGACCAAAAGCAGCTGTTCCATTTTTCCGCACAACAGCCCTGTTAGGTAGGCTAGGTTGAGAGTATGTGACTGGTCCAAAGTTACACAGTAAGCTTCCATGGTAGAGTTGGGATTTGAACCTGGATCTCCCAGATCCTAATCTGAAACTCTAACCACTATGCCACACTGGCTATTGTGAGGTGGCTGATGTTGAACAATAGCAAATGGTAGCAAGCAGCCAGGCCTGGGTGAATCATGAAAACTGTATGGTACCACATTGCCTGGTGTTTGCTGCCATGCCTGGCCCCAACGACTCAAAGGTCAAAACAACCCTGGAAAGGGCCCATACTTCCACCCACGTTTTACTGACGGAAACCAAGGCTTGAAGGTTGGCAATAGTGTTGTGGTGGCCTAGCAAAAACCACTGAGGACATTTATTTCTTAAAACTACAGGAGCTGTGTATATCATTTTGGAGGGTTTTAACCCTCTGTTTTTTAAAAATCAGATTTTTCTGAGAGTCTGGGGCTTTTCTCGGGTTTGTAGAAAGATCTGTCTTGTCTGCCCATGGCCCCAGTCTCTTGATTTAATTATCCACAGATGGGGCCATGTTGAAAATTAGATATATTGATAAAGTACTTCCTTTGCCACAAGTTCAACTGTTATGTTCTATTCTAAAACCAGCATTCTTTCTCCTGTTGTAAAAGTTACAGACATAAATTATATTTTAAAGGTTTTGTTAAATACAAAGTGGCCATTTAGCATTCAGGGAAATTTCTCAGTGGGCCAATGCCACCGAGGGCCGATGGCAGCCAAAGGCAAGAACAGCCAAGCCCCAGTGGCTCTGGCAGTGCTGCACAGGCTATTCAGCTCGGACTATGCAAGTTGGGCCTACAACGAGTGACAGCTCATTCATTGCCTCCTCCTGCAGCACTTCTGGATGGTGGCAACATGTGAGCCTGTACCCTGTTTGTTGCTGCTGGTCATCTGAGCTTGGCAACCTCCACAGTGCTGGCTTGTAGTGTTGCAGAAGCCTCTCAGCTCGAATTGCTCCCTGGCCAGTTTAACTGCCCTCTTGCTTTGCTTTATATGATATTTAATTGGCTAGCATACAACATATTTTATCTTGTGTTTTATTTTAATTAAACATTTTCAGTAATGGTTTCATATCTTGTGAAATGTGTTAACTTTATATCTGATTTAAAATAGTACTCTCTTCAGTAGAGCAATTCTATTTAAAAAAATAATCTTTAAATTTAGAGATTGATAATACAATAGCTATAAAAACAGCTAAGAAAGAAGTGCAGAGTGAGACAATACAATGGCTGAATCTGCATCTGCTGTGTAAAGCAGTCTCGGACTGTTGTGCCACCGTTGTACATTGTTTCCCTTTCCCTCCCATTCTGGCTTGGGATAAAAGCTTGCTGTCTGCATCAGACCTCACCATGGCAACTGGGGGGGGGCACACGGGAGGGAGAGCATGTGAGAGGGGGGGAGGAGGGGCCTCCCGGGATGCCGGCAGGGCACTGCACTGCGGGGAGGAAATGGCACCCATAACACCCCCCCGCAGAAAGTAAAGGGGGTGACCTGGTGGAGGGGGAGGCGGAGTGGGGCTGGAAAGTGAACGAGCTGGGTAAAAAACACAAAACATCCAGCGGTTGCCATGCAGGGCATTCTGGAGACTGCCCCAGGAAATAACATGGTTCA
>NW_015170311.1:507816-548458 GCF_001447785.1 Gekko japonicus | reverse complement strand
CATTATCAGAAAAAAACTTTGGGGGGGGGGGAGGATTTGGCTCCAGTTGTCTGCTTATTTCTCACAGTGGCTCAGGGGTGGGGAGGAGCAATTGCTCCGGCTGAAAACCAGATCCACATAAGCAGGTAAGATGCCATAGTGACCTCGGGCAATAAAATGATGCAGACAGCCAATGCTGAGCTGATACAATACGGGAATGGCTGCGGCAAGCAATGCAGGCAGAGATTTTTTAGACAATTTGGGACCGCCGGCACAGCGGCAGGAAAGACCACTGTAGATTGGACCAATATCACAGCTACAAAGAATCTGGAAATATACATTTTATAAGTTAAAAACTAAAAAAAATATCAAATTATATTAACCAAGATCAGAAGGGGAAATAGGTCAATGCAAAGTAAAATCTTTGGGGCCACCAGGGTCAAGCCTAAAGCAAGAACATTAATGGATCAAAACAGCAACAGATTGAGGGGTTTTAAAGCCCTAGGAACAATTTCGTTCTGGGTGGGGAACCACTTCCTTTCAAAGTCTTCACTTTGTATAAGGAGATGTTGTGGGAGTAACAAACCCAGGCAGTGATTCTTTCCTCTATAAATTGTTCTCAGATTTTGCGGTGCTAAAGAAAAAGGGTGGGACCTGAAGAATTCCAAGCATGAGCTATTGCTAATTTGGCCAGAAGTAGAAGAGTAGCTTTTAGGTCTTTCTTTGTCTAGTTTCAAAAGGGTGATGTCTCTCCAGTAGTTTAAAAACAGAATTTCTGGAGTTAGCAGGATTTTGTGATCAGTAACACAATGGATATGGGTTTGAATTTCCCTCCAAAAAGGTTGTAGCTAGGGTCAAAGAAGCCAGCAATGAGGCAAGTCTTACGTGCTTATCTCTTATTTTCAGTATGTGAAAATTTCCCTCCAAAAAGGTTGTAGCTGGGGTCAAAGAAGCCAGCAATGAGGCAATTCTTACGTGCTTATCTCTTTTCAGTATGTGGTTTCTTGGAAAAGAGTGATGTAGAAACAACAGATGTATGACTAATATAGCTATTAGAAGCATTAGTGATGCATGGACTGGGTCTTATGACTGGAAAGGCCATACAGAGTGCAGAAGAAGAATCTGTAACCTTCATCAGCTTCCATCTTAAATGGGTTAAGTGGATCCAAATTTCTTTCATCAAGAGGCCAGCGCCTCCCCCACACCTAACAAGAGAACCTGTTTACTAGCATGTGACATGGTGTACTGGATAGCATTTGGCATTGTGGATAGAATGGCAGAGTAGGATCCTGGGAGACCCAGGGTCAAATCCCCACTTCTACCACTGAAGCTTGCTGGGTGACCTTGGGACAGTCACAAACTCTCATCCTGGCCAACATCACAGGGTAGTTGTGGAAGAGGGGAGAATGAAATTCTAAGCATCTTTGAGTCCTGACTGTGGAGAAAAGCAGGGTATAAATAAATAAATAAACAAATGCATGTATGGGTGATTTCCCAGGTTTGCCATCATCTACAGCCTTTCTACTAAAGTGCTAAAATGTCTCGAAAGATTTTTTCCTATCCTTGGTGGGTGCAAATGGGCAATAACTTCTTACCTGGAGGTGGTTCTCCCCCTGCACTTACCTCCTCAGGCAGAACAGACAGCAACCCTCCCTGCCCCGCCAAGGAAAACAAACAGCAGCGTCAAGGTACGGAGCCAGGAAGGAGGCAGACGAGGTCCACAGCAGTGTTGGGGAGGTGGCTGGAGCTGGAGGTGCAGGAACTGTGGTGGACGGAGCTGTCAGCAGTGGTACAGTTCAGATTCCAGCTGTGGAGCCCACGGTCAACAGAGGATGCTCCTGGGAGGGAAAGTGGGATGGCGGGACAGAGAAGGAGGGCTGTCAAGGCCACCTCTATCAACAGTAAGCCAGACTCCAGCCCTACAACTTACAACAGAAGAAGCACTGCAGACAGGGGATGACTGCTTGCTTCCTAGACAGGCCTAACACTCAGCCCTTTGAAAAGGTTCAGGGGGGTAGGGCCCTGGAGGAAGAATCCTCAATCAGCACCCCAGTGGGCCAAAGGACCCTCCTTTCAAGAGAGAGGATTGGAGGAGCCCAGGGAGGCCCCTCCCCCAGGAGTGCCTTTTAAAGCAGAGGTGTTGAACTCATTTGTTATGAGGGCCAGATCTGACATAAGGGCCAGATCTGACATAAATGTCACTTTGTCGGGCCAGGCCATGAGTGCCATAAAATGTAATGCCAGGTACCAGAGATATAAACTGTAAAAAGGACAGCAGCTGGTAAGCTTGGAGTTGGTGTATCCTCACTGCAAGGCACCATGGACTGGGAGCGGGTGCAAAGGAAAACCCATATGGGGTGGACTGGAGAGCCAGAGGTGCAGCACTGGGCAGATGCTCCCATGCTGCTTGACTGCTGCAGACAAGGTTGTTCCACCATGCTGAAGCCACAATCGGAGTTGCTTCTCCCACTCCCCCCGAGCAGTCTCCTGTTCCCTCCCTTGCACTAGTTGCTCACAGGCCACATAAGAGCCCGGGATGGGCTGGTTCTAGCCCCCAAGCCTTATGTTTGACACCCCTGTTTTAAAGGAAGGCTGAGTAAGTGTCATCCAGAAAGTCCTGCAACTGTATCGTCACTGCCCTCTCGATTAATTTGCCCAAATAGGGCAAATTGGAAAGCGGTCGATAGTTAGCCAATTCGGCTGGATCCAGAGATGTTTTTTTCAGGAGAGGGCGGACCATCGCTTCCTTAAGTGCCCCCAGGAACCGTCCCTCAGAAAGGGACTTGTTGATAATCTCCCTTAGGGCACCTCAAAACCCTTCATGGCCAGCTTTAATAAGCCAGGAAAGGCACGGATCAAGGCTGCATGTATCAGAACCCTTCCAGTCCGGCTTTCGCCCAGGACACGGGACGGAGACGGCACTGGTTACCCTTACTGACGACCTCTGGAGGCACCTGGATTGGGGCGGCTCGGCAGTACTGTTGTTGTTGGACCTTTCGGCTGCATTCGACACAGTCGACCATCAGTTGCTGACCCACCACCTCGCCAACATGGGGATACAGGGGCTTGCCTTGCAATGGCTTGCCTCCTTTCTCCAGGGTTGGGGACAAAGGGTGGTGCTAGAGGAACAGCAGTCCAGGAGACACCCACTTGAGTGCGGAGTGCCTCAGGGGGCAGTGCTTTCCCCAATGTTATTTAACATCTACATGCACCCCCTTGCCCAGATTGCCCGGCTGTATCTGATTTTGGGCGGCTGGTCTGACTCCAGACTGGAAGATCTGGACTGGGCATTGCAAGCCATGGTTGGTTGGCTTAGACTGAGTCAGCTGAAACTAAATCCGGCAAAGACGGAGGTCCTGTGCCTGAGTCGGAGCAGTTTGGGGTTGGGGATCCTGCTCCTGATCTTCGATGGGGCACTATTAGCACCAGTGCCAGAGGTTAGGAGTTTGGGAGTGCTTCTGGATCCCTCCTTAACAATGGAGGCCCAGGTAGCAGCCACTGCTAAGTCGGCCTTTTACCACCTTCGGCTGATTCGGCAGTTGGTTTCCTTTCTCAATTGCAATGACCTGGCTATAATGATTCATGCAATGGTCACCTCGAGATTAGACTACTGTAACACTCTTTACATGGGGCTGCCCTTGTCACAAATCTGGAAGTTACAGCTAGTGCAGAACGCCACAGCCAGACTTTTGATGGGTCTCTCTAGATGGGAGCACATCTGGCCTGCACTGAAGGCACTGCACTGGCTGCCAATAGCATACCGAATACGCTTCAAGGTGCTGGTACTTACCTTTAAAGCCCTATATGGCCAGGGTCCGACATACCTGAGGGACTGCCTTTCACCATACATACCCCAGAAAGCACTGTGGTCGGGGTCACAACTTCAATTAATTATTCCCAGCCCTAAGGATGCCAGGCTCGCTGTTACTAGGGCCAGGGCCTTTTCAGTGGAGGCTCCTTGCTGGTGGAATGAGCTCCCGGAGAAGATCAGGGCCCTGCGGGACCTTTTACAGTTCCACAGGGCCTGCAAGACAGAGCTCTTCCACCAGGCTTTCAACAGTTGCTGACCCACCACCTCGCCAACATGGGGATACAGGGGCTTGCCTTGCAATGGCTTGCCTCCTTTCTCCAGGGTTGGGGACAAAGGGTGGTGCTAGAGGAACAGCAGTCCAGGAGACACCCACTTGAGTGCGGAGTGCCTCAGGGGGCAGTGCTTTCCCCAATGTTATTTAACATCTACATGCACCCCCTTGCCCAGATTGCCCGGCTGTATCTGATTTTGGGCGGCTGGTCTGACTCCAGACTGGAAGATCTGGACTGGGCATTGCAAGCCATGGTTGGTTGGCTTAGACTGAGTCAGCTGAAACTAAATCCGGCAAAGACGGAGGTCCTGTGCCTGAGTCGGAGCAGTTTGGGGTTGGGGATCCTGCTCCTGATCTTCGATGGGGCACTATTAGCACCAGTGCCAGAGGTTAGGAGTTTGGGAGTGCTTCTGGATCCCTCCTTAACAATGGAGGCCCAGGTAGCAGCCACTGCTAAGTCGGCCTTTTACCACCTTCGGCTGATTCGGCAGTTGGTTTCCTTTCTCAATTGCAATGACCTGGCTATAATGATTCATGCAATGGTCACCTCGAGATTAGACTACTGTAACACTCTTTACATGGGGCTGCCCTTGTCACAAATCTGGAAGTTACAGCTAGTGCAGAACGCCACAGCCAGACTTTTGATGGGTCTCTCTAGATGGGAGCACATCTGGCCTGCACTGAAGGCACTGCACTGGCTGCCAATAGCATACCGAATACGCTTCAAGGTGCTGGTACTTACCTTTAAAGCCCTATATGGCCAGGGTCCGACATACCTGAGGGACTGCCTTTCACCATACATACCCCAGAAAGCACTGTGGTCGGGGTCACAACTTCAATTAATTATTCCCAGCCCTAAGGATGCCAGGCTCGCTGTTACTAGGGCCAGGGCCTTTTCAGTGGAGGCTCCTTGCTGGTGGAATGAGCTCCCGGAGAAGATCAGGGCCCTGCGGGACCTTTTACAGTTCCACAGGGCCTGCAAGACAGAGCTCTTCCACCAGGCTTTCAACTAGGAGCCGTCCACCACTACCACCAACCACTATTAACATCAACATCCGTGGTAAAGGGCTGGCCACAGCTTGGAGACTGAGCCATATCATCATGGGAGGCCCGAAGACCACTGAATCAGGAACTTTGGTGTTACATCATATAGTACGCCACCTTAATTTAATGAAGGGATGATTATTACTGTGAGCATTTTAATTGTATATTGTTTTTAAAATGTTTTATATGTTTTATATGGACTAGGTCATTGTACCGCGCAGTGTTAGCTGCCCTGAGCCTGTTCACGGGGAGGGCAGGATACAAATGCAACTAATAAATAATTACAGCTTACAAGTTGGGAGTCCCAAGAGGCTGTAGGGCATTAGTAGGGAGTCAGTTAAACTCTTAATCAACAGTTAATCAACTAAACGGGAAGCAGCTTTGGAATTGAAAGGGGTTGGGAGGAAAGTGAAGGCCTGGACATCTCTGTGAATTACAATTGATCTCCAGATTACAGAGACCAGTCCCCATGGAGAAAATGGTTACTTTGGAGGGTGAGCTCTATGATATTATACCTCACTGAAGTCTTTCAACAAACCTGGCCCTCCACTTAGTATCGCCGACCTCCAGGCAGCACCTGGAGATCTCCAAGATCAGTTCTCCTGGAGAAAATGGCTGCTTTGGGCAATGGACTTTATGTAATTATACCCTGCTGAGATCCCTCCACACCCCAAACCCTGCTCTCCCAGGCTCTACACCTCAAATCTACAGGTATTTCCCAATCCAGAGTTGGCAACCCTGTATCTGGCTACAGAACCGCTTTCCAGACCCTTGATACCCAGTAAACATGGCATAGGAGGAGGTGCTTTTCTACCTTAGCTGCCCCTGCATAGTCCCAAATCAACATACGTCAGGGGTGGAGGGAACTATACCTGTTACCATGCAGCTGTCTTCCCATATTACCCACTTAGGGCAGCAACATGACTTGAGACAGTCCTGCCTTACAGCTTAGCAGAATGGAAATAAACATGGCTTGCCTCCCTCTATTTTCCCCTTCCCTCTGCCACTCCACCAACCACAGCTGAGACACTCACCTGGGGCCCCTTTCTAGAGCTTGTTGTATTTCTTCCCACAATGGGCCTTACTCCTAGTGAGCTATAATTGGCCTAGTCATGCTATCAACGTTTTCTCCCTATTGGTACTGAAGTTTCATTGGGTCCTGTTTCAGCTACCCACCTCAAACCCTACGTCCTTACGAAACACTGTGGACCAGCCTGCAAACCTGACATTGCTAGTCTAGAGCACTTTTTAGTTCCTTCTTTTCCCCTCCCACCCAACCTCTGTCTCCAATGGATACCATTCTGAAATGTATTCACTTGCCCCAGGGATAGTTATGTGGATAGAATCATGAAAACAACAACAAGAACACCAGACAGACAAATAAGTAAATCATTGGGCATCATTTACAAATAATGTTTCCAAGCTGATAAAAAAAATCAAACCAAACAAAATTGGTAACAAATGCCCAGTGGCAAATATTGTGTTAAAACTCTCTGCTTCCAAAGGCTCTTTTGCGCATGAATGAATGACATGGCTATAATTGTGTGTGTGGGGGGGATCTTTCACAGTTCCACAGGGCCTGCAGGACAGAGCTCTTCCACCAGGTTTTTAATTAAGGAGCCACTACCACTATTACCATCAACAATCTTAACCATAGAGCCCTGGCCCTTGGCTTTGACATCTAGCCTGTGCCGCTGCTCGCATTTGGAAGAGCACTGAGCAGAAAAATTGTTTAGACCTTTGTAGGCACTCTTCAGGACGCCATCCTAAGCAATCAATGAAACATTACCAGCACTTTATGATTTATGATCTATTTATAATTGACTTGTTTTAAATGCTTTTATGTGGATTTTAACTGTTATTTATATGTTAATCAGTGTAAGCCACCCTGAGCCTGCTATTGTGGGGAGAGTGGGGCATTAAATAAATTATTGTTTCCAGTCTGTGGGCTGTTTTTCTTTCTTTCCATATTTGTTAGCACCACCTTGATTGTTTCTGTGAATGAGCTCAGGGTTTTCCTGATTGGGGCTTGGGAAGGAGTTAACTTTGGGTACTTGTAGCTTTCACATGCCTAAAATAGTCAGGTGATAGCTCCTACTGGTTAGCTTTGTTTAAAGATGGAGATCTCTGACAACATGCATTGTGATCCATCTTGCTGTAGTTTTTGTGTTTTAAGGTGGCTCTGCTGAATTTGCCAGATTTTATATCCAAGCAGAAATCCTGGCCTTTCTTTGCATTCGTGCGAATGTCCATTTGCATCAGTAAGAGCACCATCCTTTAATGTCACCTAAGAGTTGAGGCTGATGAACTGAGCCTTCCAAACCAAATTAAAAATCTTTCTTTTCCAGGTGTTTAGCTGGCTCATACATGGATGATCAGGTTTTTTCCTGTTTTATTTTTCACCCCATGTGCCTGTTCTAGATGGTATTATGTTATGTGGTGTTTTATTTTCAAATTGCTATATGTGATTTTGTTATTATAAATCACCTTGAACACTATGGCTTGGATCCAGCCATGTGCAAGCTGAAACAAAAATGGACTTAGTGCAATTCTGCTTGCTCAAGATCTTGTGCAACCAAGTGCATTTGTTCCTATATATTATAATGCCCAGAAATTTGTTATACTAGATCTTGTGCAACGATATAATAAATCTGACTTAGCACAAGTGGCAAGTAGAGCTCTAGTGCAAGCAGAAATTTTACACTGGACTCTACCTTTTCTCTGGAAAGTTACTTGAGAGGTATCTTTAATTCTTGGATCCCCTTCTTCAGTTGTTTGGAACAGAGAATTAGGTACTCAGTTTGATGTTTTCAGCTGTGCAATTTTTGTATGACAAGGTAATGGCTAGATTGATTGTGAAGTAGAAGGTGGCTGGGAAAAGCAAATAATCTTATATAATTAGTCTTAAATATGCAAGGTATCTTAAAGTTTGGTAGACAAACTGGGTTCAGTTTAGTTGTGATATTATAGGTGTTTGGATATAGGTGTTTGTGACCTCTTGTGAATATTTTACGGTCTTATCTCACTGTGTCTTGACAAGATATGATGTGATATGTATTTTATTTATAATCTGCCTGACTCACTGGTACATAGGCTATACAAAACGTTTCTTATCTCACTGTGTCTTGACAAGATATGATGTGATATGTATTTTATTTGTAATTTGCCTGACTCACTGATACACAGGTTATACAATTGTGTGTTCTATCACACATTGTTTTGTATTCTAATGTGTTTGTATGGGGAAAAAACGATTAAAGCAAGAGAGATCCTAAGTAAATAAATTAATACTGTGCTCAGGACCACAGTGCTAGGATTTAAAAATGTTTCATCCACAGTGACACAGGCTAGGTCTATGGATCCCCAGTATGGAGATGCCCATTATTTCATTCCTAGGCACAGGGAGCCATTAGTCTTTTCCTCTCCTATGCCACTCATCCAAGGAATGAACTATATAATTCTGTCATTGTCTTCAGGATAAGTATGCATTCATCCAACAGGAGTAACACAGAATGCTGTAAAGGATTACTAAGATTCAGACAAACGGAAGCAAATTGTAACCATAGGTATAACTGCCCCTGGAAAAAATACATTCAGTATAGATGTATCCAGAGTTAGTGACCATAATGAAGTATTCTGGATTAATTAATCTGAAATAAAAGAGAAGGATTTTGGGAATACTCCCTAACTTTGATTATTATTTTCCCAAATACTTCGTAAACAGCTGGTCCAGGTTGCTTAGCAACCTACTTTGTCAGACAACGCTCCTTGCAAACAGTTTGACAGCCTTATGCAGTTTTCAGTCCACAATATTTCACACTACACTGGTTACTCTTTCATACGTTCTGATCTTCGAATATGACACAAAAAAATCAAAGCATATTAATGGAAAGTCACATATATGTCTTTTCACGCACAGCATAGTCCTGTGATAATCGCAAGAATAAAAAGTACCATTCTCTGTCTGCCCACATTATGATTTGTCACATGCAGTTACCCATGAAATGGGGTTTATTTCATGTGTCAAAAAGAAAGGAAAACTGTGACACAAAGCAGTGCCACAGAATTCTGCTAGTACATGTTGAGAGAGCTATAGATTCGTTTTCAGTTTTTCCTGAGCAACTTTTATTTGAGGACTGATTAAAATGTGATGCAAGCAGGCAAGAAAAATGAACTTATGCAGCATTGGACATGCCTGGCTTCTCCTTTAAGACCTCTCCTTTAAGACATCAAGGATCTGCAGCCTGAGTGAGTGCTGTGCTGGCATGGTAACACTGCATTCATAGTTGCTGAGGATCTGGTTTAAAAGATGTTCTGGGCATGTGTAATGCCACATAGGCAAATGCTTCTTTCCTGCCTGCGTCATATTTTAAATTGGATCTGGGCCTATATTTGTAAAGTGGAATTATTTGAAAAGTGATGGAAGAAAACAGTGATATCTGAAAATTCTCAAATATCTAAGCAATTAGATTGATACAATCTGGCTCTTGTCACTGCTTTCCATAATACCCACCATGGTAGCCTTCAGGATCAATTTGTTGGACTGACATTGTTTTGGGGGGCTTCATTCTTTCCTGGAGAGTAGATTTCAAAAGATAGAGTGGGGGGAAATCTGCTTCAATCCCAAGGCCTGTGAGCTACCACACGCAGGGTACCACAGTGTTTTGTCTTGCTCCCCATGGTGCTTAACATTGACATAAAATCATTGGTTGCAGTTTTTCAGAGATCTGAACTTTTATGTCATCATCAATATACTTGTAATGTTCCTTTTTACTTGTAGGTCAAGTATAGGGTCTCACTCAAGTTCCTGCTCTTAGGTTCACACATTAGAGACAAGTATGTTCAGTTCATTAGCATAAATTTGAGACCTCCTCTCCCCATATGAGCCTTGTAGAACATTGCATTCTATGAATCAGCACGTCCTGGTAGTTCCTGACCCTAGGGATATCCAACGTGGTTCAACTAGGGCCAGGGCCTTTTCAGCCCTGGCCCCTGTCTGGTGGAATGAGCTACCTTATGAGATCAGGGCCCTGCAAGGACCTATTACAGTTCCGCAGGGCCTACAAGATGGAGCTCTTCCGCCGGGCCTTTAGTTGAGGCAGTGGACATCAACTTTGATTTGGCCTCCCCTCCAGTAACCACAGATCCTAGAAGCTGGATTGGGACCACACTATCAGCTGTTGAAACGTGTTGTTGTTTTTAATGCTGATGATTTTACTGATTTAATGCTGATAATTTTATTGATTCTAATGAGTTATTATAATATGTTTTTATTTGTAAATCTGCATTAATTGCAGATATATGTGTGGTACCCACCCTGAGCCTACAGTAAGGGGACAGAGGAATATAAGTGTAATCAAACAAACAAACAAACAAACAGAAACATACAGGAATGGATGCAACTGATTTCAAAACAAGGGAGCTCATGTAGTCTATACTTCCAGCTAACAAAAAGGTGTGAGTGTATGTGGTTGCACAACACACACATACAACTGGGCTAGCAGCATGACAATTACAGGGCAAAATGTACCTTCAGGTGGGGGTGATGTGATACCCCAAAACAAGGATGTGATGGATTTACTGGGAGAGACGTGATGACCCCTACAAGCACCGGATGAGAAGCACTAATAGGTAAGGTTAGGCTTAAGTGTTGCTTAACTGTTGCCTAATCAATGTAAGTGGATGTAGGGGAAACGGACATAGGTGTTGATAGAATTAGTCCTGGGTAGGTCCTGGCCAATGTTCCCTCTAAGCTGTGGAGTCTTGTGAGCAAAAATTCTACTTTGTAAGCTACTGGCATTAAAGTTGTGAGCGAGCAATTTGGCTACTGTATAAATTAGTTTGCTCTTGAGCCATCCTTCCTGAGCTAAGACAAAAATGTGTGAGCCAGAGGCTACAAAACTGTGAGCTAGCTCACACTGACTCCGCTTAGAGGGAACACTGGTCCTGGCATCTCTTTAGGGTAAGGAGGGGAATGTAGCCAGCTAGCCACTCTGACTCATGCCTTGAAACCTATTTTCCCAGGCAACTGCCTGACTAGTATCCATTTTGTTCACTTTTGGTCTACGCAGTGTCCTGTGTATACAATATTGGGGTGATATTAAAAGGGGTGTTTCTGACTTTCTAAACTCGGGGGGGTCAAACTGCGGATCGGGAGCCGCATGCGGCTCTTTCACACATATTGTGTGGCTCCCGGCGGGTTGGCTGGGGAAGTGAAGAGGAGGCATGCTTCCCCAATTGGTCTTCCCTTCCCCTTACTTTCCTTCCACCTATCCCTCCCCCCATCTATTTCCTTCCTTCCTTCTTTTCCATCTCTCTCTCTCTCCCTCCCCCCCATCTGAAGTTAAATATCATTATCAATATCTGTTTTTACCCCTTTTGTTTCTATTTTGGCAATATCATTTAAATGTTAATAAAAAGCAAATGTGCATATTTTCCAATAAAAATGTTTGCGTTATATTTGTTCATGTCTTGCGGCTTTCAAGTATCTGACATTTATTCTATGTGGCTCTTACGTTAAGCAAGTTTGGCCACCCCTGCTCTAAACTATAAACTGCCCCTCTGCGGAAGGAGGGGGTCTGACTGCTAACAAAGCAGTTTCCATGAGACTAAACCAACTCACACAAAGGCCAGGAGGGAAGCAGACTGTTCCATTGTAATGTATACAATAAATATACCATAAAGCTAATGACACTCTAATCTGTTTCTCTTTTCTATCAGATCCAGTTCAGGTCATGTAATGGGAAGCTCTGAAGATCAGAGATGGATTGGATTGGGGGCAAGCAAACTAGCTTAATCCAATTGGTTGGCATATTAATAGCCAACCCATCCAGAGTTTATCAAGAAAGGTGGGATATAAAATATTTTAGATAAATAAATCTGTATAAAATGGAGATAGTATTGGTTGCTAATCTACTTGACCTTGGAGAGGAAGGACTGCCTATACTAGATGGAGCTGCACTCCTCTTTCAGACTTAGTCCTGCCTCTTGGGAGGTGCTCTTGGTGTTGGATGCCCAGCTGACAGCTGTAGCCACGAATGCCTTTTATTTGCTTTGGCTGATACACCACCTGCATCTCTTCCTAGACAGGAGAACCCTGAACATGGTTACTGATGAATGGTGATATCCAGATTTGATTACTGTGACATATTCTCATATTAGGCTGTTTCTGAAGAGTGTTGGGAAACAGCAGCTTGTTCAGAACAGAGCTACCAAATTGTTGATGAGGTTGATCTCTCAGAACATTACACTTCAAACTGCATTGACTCACACTTTTATTCTGATCACTGCTCAAAGTGTTGTTTTCAACAAGTGCAATCTTCTTCATTTAGACAAAAAGAATCAAATATATAGGTACAGAAATGGTGATACGTAGCTTGGCAGTACTCCATGTGAAAAGGATCTTGTAATTGCAGTTACGTACAGGTAAAATGTGAGTCCATAATATGATGCAGACTGCATTAAGAGAAACACAGTATCAAAGTTGTGAGAAGGAATGGCTACACTCTATTTTGTGCCAGTTATACCTGGAGTATTAGACTCCCTTCTGCCCTCTAAGCAGAACACCTGGATGCTGCTGCACATCTTGCCACTGACATGGGGGTGGAGCTGGCAACGATATAAGCATGGCTCCACCCACGTCCTCTTTTGCCTTGTGCTCAGCCCACCCTCCCACCCTGTAAGCAGTGTAGGATTCTGCTGGTTAACTTTGTTAAGGACCAGGTAGGAATCCCCCCCCCTATAATTGGCCAGTATGGGAATGTGTGTTTTTGCCTACCTTACAATGCTGGCAGTGGAATCAGGCAAAATCGGATGGGGTGGTCTCTGTTAAATAGGCTGGTCACTTGGCAGTTTAGTGCAGGTAAAGAAAAGCAGATCTGGTGAGCACCATAGAGCACATTCCTGTTGGAATGTCCACCAGGAACAGCCTTCGGGTTATGTGGCCCCAGGCTGGGAACAGGGACTGCCTTTGGTACCACCCTGGCTAGGCTCATCCCCGCAAGTTTCGCAGCTTCAGAGGTTGTGCTCCAGGATGGTTGCCAGTTTGCTATGCTGGCTGAACACAAGCCAGAGGAATGGCTTGTGCCTGGGGCAGATGGGTCACCCAATGGAGGGCAAGGGAGGTAGTCTAAGAGTGACCCCTTGCCTTGCTTATTCCACACCCGTGTATTTTCCCCCTTGCCAAACAGGATGGAAATAGTTAATGGTGTGGCCCTTGTTTAAATCCAACACTGTGTGCCTGGGGCAGATGGGTCACCCAATGGAGGGCAAGGGAGGTAGTCTAAGAGTGACCCCTTGCCTTGCTTATTCCACACCCGTGTATTTTCCCCCTTGCCAAACAGGATGGAAATAGTTAATGGTGTGGCCCTTGTTTAAATCCAACACTGTGTCTGTTGTTATGCCAACTTCTCCAGGAAATTCCTGGAGACCCAATCCAAGTTATCTACCAAGGAAAATTGGGTGTTTGTGGCTGTGCGTAAGTTCTATACCAGTCTATACAGAGGTCGGATGGCGAATGAGACGCTCGCTATATCCCAGGAAGTGAGACAACACGCTAGTCCTTAAATAAATGTTGTCTTTACTAAAGGTTTTTCATCAGGCATACAAAATCGGAATCATACAAATTCATACAAGCTCCTTAGTTACAATAGTACATTAGAACAATTACAGCATAGAAAATAACAAAAGCATCAAAATGGGGATGACACAATGGGGCACGGCTATACTCATCTGAGGTCCAGCTGAGGAAGAACTCTCCTCCTTGGAACGCTGGGCAGCCCGAAAGCAGCAGCTTGTGAACTCCAAGGCACACAGGTAGGACCAGCCAAACCACGTGTGAGCTCTCTGGGTCACGACTCCGGAGAACTTAAGTAGTAGAGTCACTTGTAGCACCTTAGTGCACTGCTAAGTAGATCTGCGCTGGATCAGGCCAAAGGCTCATCAAACTCAGCATACTGTTCTCACAGTGACTGACCAGCTGCCCCTAGGAAACCCACAAGCGGGATGAAATAAGTAATCAGTCTTAGCTGGAAGAGATGCAAAAAGGGGGTGTCATGATTTTTTTAATTGTAAGCTTGGTAATTTCCACAAGACTGAGAGAATATGATGTTCAAAAAAAGTACACTCCAGAGAAAACCTGAGAATGTGTGTGTGGTTAAATGTATAGGATAAAGTTTTTAAAAAGGGGGAGAGGATGAGTCAACTTTCCAGTGTTCCAGGGGAAATAAACTTTTCAGCATGTCTATTACTTTCTTTTTTAAACCATCTTTCCCAAGTTCTACAATATTGGCTGCTTCCCAGAGCTCTGCATGTCTCATTTTCTCTTCTTCCATTTAACATTCCTTCCCCCACGTCCAAAAATCCTCAATTGCTCAAAATGTTTTAAGGAAATTAAATCATGACTGTGCAGATCTATATACAGTTCAAACTGTACCCTGACTAAGCTTGCTTGGGTAATGGGCATTCTGCCACCTTAAGATCCGGTTGTCATACTCAGAGCTGCCAAGAGGTGGAGGACTCAGGGGACACATCTCAAGGGGCCTTAGTTAACTGGGGGGAGGGGGTCCATGGAGCTGGCCAAGTTTTTAATTTATTTATTTTAAATGTTTCTGTCCTGCTCTTCCAAGACTCAGAGCAGCTTACAATAGCTTACAACTTGAACCCAAAAGCTAAATCAAATGAACTCCAATACCATTAAAACATTCTCTTGCATCATGCAACTTGTTTTCATACAATATTCATATTGGGGGTAGGTGGTCTGAAGAGGTAGCAAAGGAAATCTTTGGTTGTGGTGGCTCTTGGCAGCCCTGGCAATATCAGTAACAAGAGCTGATTTCAGAACTAGATTTTTAAGGTGATGTCTGATCAGATATGCATAAAAAACGGACAGTGAACATTATGTTGTAAATTGTATTAAATGTGCTCAAAAGTACAAAAGTTGTCTTTAATTTGTAAATCTGCATTAATTGCAGATATATGTGTTGGTACCCGCCCTGAGCCTTCTGTGTGGGGACAGAGGGATATAAGTGTAATAAAACAAACAAAAACGTATAGGAATGGATGCAACTGACTTCAAAACAAAGGAGCTCATGCAGTCTATACTTCCGGCTAACATATGTTTAGATACTGATTTAATTGATTCAAAATTCTGCACAATGCTTTTGAAAAGGTTAATGTTTCACCTTAGGCTTGAAGCAGACAAAGCATTTTTATATGTGGCTTAAATGGGGTGAAAGTCGTGTCTAGGAAATACATATTTGAGATTCATGCAAAAAAGGGGTCCAAAGGTCAAGGGTAAGCCATGCAACAGGATTGAACCTGAGAAGACACAGAATACTGGTAAAGAATCAGAGAATAACAACACTATCAGTACCCAGGACAGTTCCCAGGCAGCATACACCCTGCTCCCCAAACGTTCTAGATCTATTGAGCCCTTATATCCTTTCTCAGGCCTGGCTCTTCAATGAGAACTGCAGTCTTCTTGTTTCAGCCTTGCAGTCTGTTGCTATTCCATTGTTTACTAGATGAGTTGTTGACATTTCCAGCAGATGGTGGTGGGAGATCATAAGCCTATAAGTGAAAAGTATGGACGTTCCTTGGGGAGTTCTGGTGCAGTGTGTGCTTGTGTTTGTGTGTGTCCATTTGCATTTGTGTATGCTCCATCTTGGGGAGTTTCTAGCTAACTACACAGATCATTGGGTCCCAGATCAATATCCATGTAAAGGCCTGTGCCTTGCTTCTCTGCAGCCCATGCCGTAGGACTACATCCCTGAGTTTTTGGATGTCTCCTCTTCATTGAGCAAGGGTGGCTCATGACAATCTGAAGCAGGTGCTCAGGAAGTCCTTCTTGCACATTTCTGGCATGCTACTTGTGTTGCATCAATGAGATTTTCTAAGAGCACTTAATCTAGAGAGCAAGTTCTCAGGTTTGCTCTTTTTTTACCTAAAAGAACTGTCTGTTCAAGGTGTAGTCAGACCTAAAAAACTTCTCCTGTTGCATCTTTGCTAACTAGCTAATTCCATGATTCAAGACTACCACCACCACACCTTCTTTCTCTTCGGGTTTTTTTTTATGCTGTCTCTTGCTCTTCTTGTATTATAAGGGCCTGTACAGTTTATATTGGAGACCTCCACTGTATGTCACAACCTTCACAATTCTCAGGTTCTTTATATTCTGCATAATTTACCCTTGGGAGCCAGCCTCACAGCCTGCTCCAGATAGTGTGCAAACACTTGGCTGCCTCAGGAAGCTCCTCTAATCATTCAAAGTTGTCATTTCAGAATCCTGCTTCTTTGCAGCTGCCAGCTTTGGAAAATTTGGTTTGCATTACTTCTTACTAGAATTATGGGTTAAGATGTCAACTAGCAGAGTAGGGATTCAGAGACTCTAAGCATATAGACTTTCCCATCCATACTCATCACACAATCCTAGGCTTAAGGAAATCTGCTGTTCATTTCCAAGAACAGTGAATCGCTCTTTTCAGTGAAACTATTCTGTAATGCTGCTATGATGTCTCCATATTTAGTGCCATTTGCCTCAGCTTTTCATGGCCCGCAGATAAAGCCCTGGCTAGCTGCAATGTGTGTGTCATAAAAAATGCTGTATGTTGTCTTCCCTATCCCCCACAAATATTGTTAGTCCAGTTGTCAAAGAGTAACTAAATTGCTCTGAGCCCGCAGGTGTGTGGGAAAGAGCGATCAATAAATTGAAATTATTATTATTATTATTATTATTATTATTATTATTATTATTATTATTATTATTATTATTATTACAGTTCTAGCTTTGGCCTGTTTGTCTTGCAAACTGTTTCCCCAGTCTCTGTTGTTCAGCATAACTATAGAACCACCTTTCTTCCCCCTGCGTTTTGGGAGGACTTGCAGCTAGTACACAAGCACAGAGAGCAAGGGTGCCATGCCTCTTGCCTCTCTTTCCATGCTCACTGAGAGGAGCAGCAAGGCTTAAGCCACTTGGTGAACAAAACAGCTCAGACACTCTGACTCCTCCCCCTGTCACATGACGGTTGTGTCATGTGACTTCCTCCCAAGTGCTTGCAATTCAATGGGTCCCATGCTGCTACCTGGGGTTAAATCTGGGTCTGAGGTCTGTGAGGATTGAATACCACTGAATACATATTCCAGATTTTCACATTTAATGATATATTAGATATTTCCCTTACTGAAGTCTATCCTTCCTATTATTGAAAAAGCAGTTGGCATAAAATAGTGTTCTTGCAAGCCTTCACAGTGCCAGTATTTCAACGGATGTAGACACAGCACAATGCTCTGGCAATTATGAAGTAGAAGTTGCGCAGATTACTTTCATTGCAGACATTGTCATAATGCTGAGTAACAAGCCTCAAAGGCTTCATAGGATTGCCAGAGGACAAAATAATGTGAGTAGCAATCTTTATATTGCTTACAATGGTAAGATCCTATATGAATTAAAAAGGTGAAGACACAGAATGATAAGTCTTCTATGAAAAACACAGTATTGGTTTATAATTGCAGGCTGACTGGTTGGTTTGCTCACTGTCTACCTGATCAGCTGCTGAGTGGCACGGAGCAAGAAGGATCTGTGGGGGAGGGACAATCTGAGCCTCCCATTGGGCTATGTGATAGCATTCAAGCATAAAATATTACCAATTACACTGTATTGTAGTGAAAGGTTACCTGATGAAGAGGCTTAAGCTGCTTGTGACCAGCTGAACACCTTCTGCAAGTATTAGATCTCTGCTTGCGAGTGATGATCAGAATGTGAGCTGAACCTGTGGATATTTCATCATCCCTACTTCCATGTGACCCATCCTACAGAGCACATTTAAAACATTTTTAACTGTGACACAGTCTTTGTACTAACCAATGAAGCCAGTGTACCTGACCTTTATGTAGTTAGGCCATTCAACAGGAATATGTTATGCCAGAACACAAGTGAATGTTCATGGTAGAAAAGTTCTTATTTGGGGGTAAATCCATGTAGCTTGAAATAAGTGGCTTTTACTCATCAGTAAAGATAGGGTTAGAGCTTTAGAATGACTGTTTGTCCTTCCCCAAATCCATGTAATTAATGTAGTATGAGACTAAGTCCCCATCTACAACCTTTCTCATACTGTCTATCTAATTCCCATGTGTGACCCTACCATACAAATAAAGAAATCCACAAAGACTACCCAAAATTAAAATATATCTTCCTGGCCAATGCTCACGTTTCCAGAAAAAAAAAATAAAGTTAAAAAGAAATTATTGGGTTTAAACCCTCACCAGAGGACCCAGCTAGATGTGGTGGATGCTCCTTCGCTGGACATTTTCAAGCGGAGGCTGGACGACCATCTTTCGGGTATGCTGTAGGGCTATCTTTTGGCTATGCTCCTGCAAAGTGCAGGGGGTTGGGCTAGATGACCTGCAAGGTCCCTTCCAACTCTAACATTCTATGATTCTATGACAGGTTGCTGGGGAAACTGGGTAGCTAGACAGTTGCCAAACATTGGGAACTCAAATGGGGGGGGGATACCAGACAATTGGCTAGGTTAAGGAGACTGTGTGAAACCATAAACATGGTGAATTGCTGGAAGCTGGGTGACTGGACTAACAAATGCAAAGCAGGAAGGGAGATAGTGGGGGTTGGTGGGATGGAGGTCTTGGGAATGGAAGTGCGTCATGCAGCTTTCAGCCCCAAGTCCCTGCCAATGACCTGGAAGGAAGGCTCTTTGAAATTATCTTGGGGCTGAAAAACAACCTCCAGCCATCATTGATCAAATAGCCATTGAAGACCCCTTCTGCCAGGTGATTGGTGGTGGCCTGAGGCTAAATTCAGGTGAGGGGAAAGAATGGATTTCCCTTACCTGTGGGTCCTCACAGGTTCTTTAATATAAAAGGGGGCTGTTTGACTATTTTAACTGCATTGCTTTAACAGTATTCAACCAATTTGACTTTCAGTATTGAAAGAGCAGTCAGAGACAGGATGTTTTACTGCAGACAGGATATTATTTTGAAAGGATGCCAGATTATGCCAAGTCTACACCACGGATGGAAGAAATTATGAATGATATAAGAGAACTGAAATTGTGACATTCTGAAATATCCCTGACCTAAATAAAAACAATAATGGTTATGATGGTTTAATACTTTCCCATCTCAGAGTTCCTTTACTAGTCCTTGGATACCCAAAGCAGTGCAACTGAAGTAACTGATCAAGAGAGCACACCACTTGAGGAGAAGGAGGGAGACTGTCCCATGACTCAGGGTGCCTCAGTTGACCTGAATGCATTCCATCCTTTTTCTCCACAGCGGATTTAAATTTCACTTAGACTGACTGCAAACCCCTGGAGTGGTGGAGGTTCTTTTTCCCTTTTCTCTTTGTAGCTCTTTTTGTTCATTCCTCTGTGAATTAATTGCACAGCAATTCAAAACCAGAGGCAAGACGGGTGGGAGACTGAGTAGCAGTTAATTAACTTTTAATAGATCGAGAGACACAGCAAGACACATGCTGTCCCAGAATTCACTGACTTTCATGGTTCCCAAAGGCTAAACTAGATGCTACAGCAACCATGGGTCCAACCTGTGCATGTCAATGCCATTTTAAAGAAGAATTAGGCCATTTAAAAATATGATGAGGGCCTGACCCTGATAGGACCTGTGGCATGGCAGAACCAGGTGATCTTGTTTCCTCCCCTTTCCCCTTTTCAAGTGCTGAAACAGCCCCCCCCCATTTGTAAATGGCCAAATGCTTCTCTAAAATGGCATTGGTGTCCACAGGTTGAACCTGCTGATGCCATGACATCTAGTTTGGCCCTAAGGGTTTACTTCGTTCACTTCACTACCAAGGGTAGGGCTAGTGAGGGCACTGCCCCACCTGAAGCACTGACTATAGCATACCTAAGATTTTTAATGGTAAAAAACAGCACATGGCAGTTTGCATATAAAGATCTAGAGATTATTTTTAAATAGGGCAATTTCTAATTAAAAACAAATTTGAAGCGGCTTATGCCCAGCAACAGTAGAAGTATTTCTCCCATCTGGCCACCAGGCCCTGCTGACCCAAGATTCTCCTTGGCTCAGGACAGATTTTTCCATGCTTGCCATCACCATTATCACAATAAAGCAATCCTGGGGGGAAAAATCCCTCCTGGGATTACTATGACTGTGACCCATGGTAGGATACTTAAAAGATGTAAATTAAGGAAGATGTTTGTTATATGTAGGCAAGTGCTTCTGAATTTAAAAACAACTGTCTTATTCAATGTATATTTTCACACTGATAAGAATGCATGATGATAAGAACGAACCAGCTCCTGAACTAAAGTTTGTGATAAATTTTGGCCAGTTCATGATTCACAAAGTCAAGTTCATGGCAAGTCAACCGGCATGAACTTTCCACAAATTTTCAAGGTGTTTGTGGCAGTTTGTGCCGGTTCGTGAGCGGAGACATTTCCAAATAGACTGTCTCCACTCAATCATAATGTTTACAGAACTTCAAAGCAACAATTTGGAGGGCATGTAGAGGAGCATCTAGGGGAGATCCCCTGTGACTTTGATGTCTCTAGGTTGCACAAGATCCATTCTATACACTCTTGAACCTTGGTCATTTTGACAGGCGCAGGTTCAGGAGGTTCAGGAGTGTATAGAATGGATCCTGTGCAAACTAGAGACGCCAAACTTGCAGGGGATCTCTGTCTGACTCTCCTCTACCTGCCCATTATGCTTGGTCAGGATTGGATTTACACAGGGTCCAAGTTAGGATCCCCCCAAAGAGAGTACCCCCAGGAAAGTCCTTTCTGAGGAAATGACCACCTGTCATTTCCCGAGAAAGGACTTTTCTGGGGGAACCTTCTTTGAGGGAACATAACACGGACCCCATAAATCCAATCCTCACCAAACTTGGAGGGCAAGTAGATGAGAGTCAGCCAGGGACCCCCTGTGAGTTTGGTGCCTCTAGTATGCTGAGGGGTCATTCTGACACCTCATGAACCAAACCAGCTTGTGAGATGACTAAACTTTTGTGACAGTCCATGGTTCGAAAATAGCACCCACCATAAACCTAACTGCATTTTTTTGGTTCATGCCCATTCCTATGCATAGTTCCTAACATGCACATGCATGCTAGGTGACTGGTTTTTTTCTATTGGCTATAAGGAAATAATTATCTAATCATGTATTTCAAGCTCTACTTGGAAATGGGACCACCTCCCATTATGAGGAAGATGAGCTGCTGCTGCCCTGTTCACTAGAATTGCCTTGTTACACCTGTGTTTGACACTCCGCATAATTGACATGGAGAAATTTAGGGCTAAAAAAGGCTGTGGTCTCTGTAGTCTGAGAATGAATAATCCTTCCTGTCTTTCTGGTTTTGCCTCCTGTAATATTGCAATAATGATATAAATGTGAAAAGTCATCAAGTGATTTGTCAGTGTTCCTATGTCATTCATGTACTGGTAGCCTGTGGCAGACACAGCAGGATACTAGTACATAGTTTCTCATTTTCTCCAGTCAACAGTAAGCCATTTCTCTAATGTAGCAACAGCCGTGTTTGAGTTCAGCATGTTCTCTCATTTGTTAGCTTGACTCATCATTTTCCCATTCAAAATAAAATCCCAGTCCCTGAAGAGATTAAAAAAAACTTGTTCTTGAAAATATAACTATATTTTGGTCCAATGTGAAGCCAATTATTAAATCTGAAAATGTTCAGATCAAAGTCTTTGGACTGCTCTTGCGGGAAGGTGCAGCATAGGAGGAAATAATCTCACCGGGATGGTATTTGTGGCCTTTTGTGCATCTTCTTATCTTTTCCAAGCTGCTAGAAATAAGCTCCATTTGGGCTCTCTTGTCCTGGAAACCTATTAGGAAACACAGGAATGACAGACCGATCAGGCACAAATGTGCAAAGGAATACGATAGTACTACCCCAAAGTAAGTCAGTGAGACATCGGTGATTAAATTAAGGCTAGGGCTTCTTTCACACAAATGTTTTGCTCTGCCTTGGCTTCCAATCTGGAGCACTTTTTAAAAGTGGCCTCTTGACTTTATCCTCCAATTATTCTCTTTCCAGGTTTTCCCCTATTGCTCCAGTCCCCCCCACAAAAAAAACCCTACTTTGCTTCAATCTTTTTTAAAAGAGTGAAGTTCAAGCACATTTTTATATGGTCTGGGTAGAAAGGTAACATATTTTAGTCTTTCTTACATCAGCACCATTTTACTTCTGTAAGCTACTCATGGCTGCCTTTTCTGTCACTACTCCATCAGAGGTTCTTTTTTGAAATCAGTTATTGCTATTGTGCTATATAGCACAGTAATGCTATAATGATCTAGTGCCACAGTCTACTCCAGGGGCATTGAACTCATATGTTACAAGGGCCGGATCTAACATAAATGACACCTTGTTGGGCCGGGCCATGTGTGTCACAAAATGTAATGCCGGGTAGCAGAGTTATAAACTTTATAAGGGACATAGAAAAACACAATTAAAGATTGTTTAAACTTTAAATAAAACATGCTTAAAACACTAGCATTCTTGCAATATTTTGTCTCTGATAACTTACACCTTTGCTCTGAATTATTGCATCAAAATGTCTGTGCTGTAGCAATCCTGAGTATGCTGTTCAGGTGTGTATCTGTAAGCTGCAAACCTACTTTTGATTTATTGACATTCATTACAGAAATCTCATGCTCAGTGTTCTGAGCCTAGGACCCAGGGGAAAACATGAAACGTTTTGGCATTCCAACCTTTTGTACATAAATTGCTTTATGTGCTGGTCAAGAACATAAGAAGGCATCCTGACAGACTGAGGGCCTTGTGTTTGTCTACAAAACTATAGTCTTCCCCAGAGAAATAACTACAACTTCCTACAAAGGGGTAGGAAATAATACTGAACTCTGCAGAACTCCTCAAAGCTAGATCCCAAACAATGGGAGATTTCCCCCAACAACCTTTGGAATACATTCAAACAGAAATGACAAATCTTTTCATGTTACGCTCCAGGTATTTCAACAGTAGTGAGTGATCCACCATATTGAAGGCTGCAGAAAGACTGAGCAATGCCAGTAGGGATTCCACTATCTACTTATAAACACAGATTGTCAATCAGAGTTCCAAGGCCCTCCCAGCCCCAAAACCAGGCCTAGCAAATTGGAAACTGGCCTAACGTTGGTCAAGACCTACTGCACAAGAGAAGTGTTCTTCAGTAATGTCCAGGTTGCAATCTCCTTCAGGGGTCTTAGAACAACCCCTTCTGCTAAGCAGTTCAAGTTGTACCAACGGTGCATTTTTTTATTAGTGGTGGAAATTGCTGTCAAGTCACAGCTGACTTATGGTGGCCTTGTGGGGTTTTCAAGGCAAGAGACATTCAGAGGTGGTTTGCCATTGTCTGCCTCTGCATCACAACCCTTGAATTCCTTGGAGGTCTCCCATCAAATATTAGCCAGGGCCAACCCTGCTTAGCTTTTGAGATCTGACGAGACTGGACTAGCTTCGGCTATCCAGGTCAGGACACATTTCTTATTACAGTGGTATTAATAGAATGTTGTTCCTCTGAGGATTATTTCCTGCCAACAAATACTTTATCTCCTTATAATTTTCCAAGGAATTTCTTCTGTAATCTTTTAGAAGATTCTTTTTTAAAAAGTGGTTCTTAAGAATAATTTATTTTTGTAGCTGACAAAGCAGTACGGTCTTCATTGCTCTGTGAGTTGCTGAACTTATGCCAAAAGAATCCCATGGGTCATTTACTTCAGAAGGATAAAAGAATGGATGTAGAAATTGTAGCATGTTTTGTGCTTTTTTATAATGAGTATTACCCAAACTGCCTATCTCCTTTTAGACGGGGGAATTAACGAGGAGACAGTGTTGACAAAAATGGGCATAACAGAAGGGACATTACACCTGTGTATACCAGGGTCAGTTTTCAAAGAGGAAAGTTCTGGAAATTATTGGGACTGAGTTTGAAGGAAGGTTATTTTATTGGAAATACGAATTAAATGCAAAGCATATGCACAAAGCAATGACCTGACACATGCAACAAGGCTACAGAGATATGGAGGAGCTTACAGACATAGAGGGAGTTATAAGGTGATATTTACCATCCAGACATGCAGAAGTCCACTGAAAGAAAATAGTGAATGACCAGCATATCATGAACAAAAGGAGGCCCAAACTGAGGGTTTGGGGGTGCTACTCTACTAGGTGCCCTAGAGTGATATACACTGAGCCATGGCTGGGCACCCATTTTTATACACTAGAGAAGGTGTCCTGAGGGGCAGGATCATGGGTCTGGAACAAAAGGACTGAGAGGTTTCCCATCTTTGATCAAAAGGTGTGATGGTACCTTAGTGGGTATATCCTGGAGGATGTGTGTACTTTTGATGGCTGATACTTTCTAATACTTCAAAGTTAATAGGTCTTCGGTAACCTGGAGAATAGCCCAAGAAGAGGACCATAAATCTTCCCAGAAAAAGGTTTACATTTAAAAGGAAGTATGACCCAGGAAAGGAGCTATAAAGGACAGATGTAGGTGTTTTGCAGAGAAATGTCGCCAAAGGAGATTTACACATGAGACAGACAAAAGGAGCTTTTCAGAGGAAGATCTCCACATTGGGACGTACTGGAATGTTGAGAACGCAAGTTACTATGTTCAGGTTTGTGTCCCCTTTTAGGACTGTCCACAGATTCAGGAGCAATGCTTTGGGGGACCCTGGGAGTGGTTTAGGGGTGAAGGGGCCTGTAACAGGCTGCCCTCTGATGCAGGATATACCAGTGGGGTCACATTAGATACTCTAAATAGCTGAATGGGATTTCATTAATGTTTAGAAAATTATTATTTTTTTCCTTTCATCATGGGTGTTTCTAGTACATTATAACCCCAGGTAACATCCCATTTTCTTACCATTCTGGAAACATTGCATTGCTCACAAATATGGATATAGTTAAGTCTTCTATATATATAAAAGAAAGACCCCTCACCATAAAATCAATGCCCAGGCCAAAGCGCTGGACTAGAGACACCAAATTCGGGGAGAGCACTCCTACCATGGCGTAGGTGCTCACTAAGAAGGGATTTTTAGAAATTCAACCCCTAACTGGGTCAAAAGGGGGAAAATGTGCTCTCCCCATTGATTCCTATGCGGCTGCCAGGCAGCTGCCTCTCTGCACCCCCCACTCTCTGATTGGTCAGCTGCAGAGCTCAGTGTTCTGTGGTTAAAAAAAACCCCAACAGTTACAGGGGACTGCAGACAGCTAATAATAGTTGAGGAAATCAGGAATGGCCAAGAACCACCTGTGAGGTAAATCAAAGCTGCTGGTCCAGCCTCTCTGATGGCTTCTGTCACGTAACAGGCCTCTTGGTGTGTGTTTGCATTGAGAAGGCAGCAGTAAGTTGCAGCAGAACCATGTGCATGAGAAAGGGTAACCATTGACAGCAAACACCTGTTACCTATAATCAGTTGCAAAATTCCATGCAGCTGTGAACTGTCAACTCTAATTGTGACTAGCCAAGATCTTGACAGTTCATGATCTAGAGTCACCACCTGGGTAGCAATTACCTCTAATTGTCTGAGACCTGAGTGAGTATTTAAGGGGAATAGCTCAGATCCAACAAAGGAGCCAGGGAGACTAGAGGAAGGCCGGAGGCTGCATCAGACATTGGTGCATCAACTCAAGTTACGCTGGGAGAAGGCCGGGATTCGTGCAAGAAAATTCTAACCCCTTTCAAGCGAGTGCATGGTAACCTGGGACTGGGACCATAGCAGAGAAAGGAGTAGAAGCTGTTCCTGGCAAGAACCCAAGCCTATGAGGGCTGCAGTGAGCTCTGAGCTCAAGGTTACGTATGTAGTTAATAAGATAAGGTTTCTTTGTTTTATTTGTGCTTTGTATATTTGTTCTCTCCCTTACTTGAGCCTTTTGGTTATTTTCTCTTTTTTAATAAATACTTTTATACTGGATGGAGTCTCTAGCCCATGAGTTACACCTTTGAAGGTAATTGGCTACCAAGAACAAAAAGCTACCAAATTGTTTTACATACCTTTATTATTGTGCTGGTTGGACTCACCCCAAGAGAGTAAAATACATAGCCTGTGTCTCTAAGACAGTCAGAGGCAAAAGTGCGGGCAGAGAGACCCTATTGTGAGGCCGGGGGGTCGTGACAGCTTCCAACACACTCCCCCCCCCACCTCCTATACCTAACAGGCAGTTTTCTGTCAGGTGCAGTCCCACCTCCACAGTGACTTCTAATACTCCCCCCTCCCCCTCCTACACTAGACAGGCAGCTGCCTGTCAGGTGTAGGAGAGGAGGTGGGATGGCTTCCAGCACACTCCTCCCACCTCTTACACCTAACAGGTGGTTGTCTGTCAGGTGCAGCCCCACCTCCACAGTGGCTTCTTATACTCCTCCCCCTCCCCCTACACTGGATAGGCAGATGCCTGTCAGGTGTAGGAGAAGAGGTGGGATGGCTTCCAACACACACACCCCACCTCCTACACCTGACAGGCAGTTGTCTGTCAGGTGCAGCAGCGGTTGCAGGGTGGTTAAAGCCATGAGGGAGTCTGCCCCAGCAGTAACGCCTTAGTGATCCTGCCAGCCCTGCCTCCAGACTGGCTTCTAATACTTCTCCCCCCTCCTCATCCTGCACTGGACAGGCAGCTGCCTGACAGGTGTAGGAGAGGAGGTGGGATGCTTACAGCTGCCAGGATTGTTTACTCAGCAATACTGCCTTAGCACTGCTGCTGGCCCAGCCTCCCCAATTCCTTTAAATACAATTCCCCCCAACACCAGATAGGACAGTGTCTGTCAGGTGTAAGAGCAGGGCCAGGGTATGAATGGTTATATGGAGATAGTAAAGGACATTTCTAAGAGCCATTTCGATGCGTGCCTCCCTCATGAACCTGAAGAAATGTCCACCACATCACCACTCCCTCACACCAACTCCCCCTCACACCTCTCACCTCTTTGGCTGTACAGGCCAAGTACCAGCAAGATCATCCTGAGGTGCTCAGGACAACACAGTCTCTATATGAGCAAAACAATCCAGGAACACAAGTTGAGAGGCCATCACTTTCGTGGAAGGTAGCAGGAGTTGGCTTAACAGCTTCTTAAATGGACAGTTCTATGTGGCCTGCTCCAGAGTGAGCTCATCAAGTAGCCTGGTGATCCTAGCACCTGAGGGCAGAACCACCAATGTGGTTTAGAGAGAGGTCCTTCAGTAGAGAAAAAAAAGTACGTATGTCTCACTTCATTTCTTACACTATAGTCTACTCTGTTAGAATTTCTATAACAAATGTCACATTTCACATTTCACACCATCAGTATTATAACTGGATTTACAGAACTTAAATACCATAGCGAAGCACGGGTATCAGGCTAGTTGGCAATATATTTTTTTATTTGTTCAAATGCTCCCAAGCAAAAATGCAAGTCTTTAGAAAACAATATCTCTTTGAAAATACTCATATTCTGTAGCTGGATTAATCAATTGCTATGTTTTAATAGATTGTTGTGTACTGGATTGCTGTGCCTAGGAATCTGTCACAATTTTCTTCCACTGCAGGGACATACACCCAGATATTTCCTGTCTGAAAATATACCCAAAATATATCTTATTGGTATTTTTCAGATATATTCTAGTCAGCCAAAATGGTATTCAGGATTCCAGAACACTGAATATCAGTTCCTGAAAAATCTGAAAATATTTTGGAATATTTTGGGCAACCATTTTAAGGATCCCAGGACTATTATCCTCCCATTTGCCAGGGTTTCCTGGCAACAGGAGGGAAGAGGAGGGAGGCAACTTTCCCAAGCAATAGGATCAGATGTTAGAGGGAGCTCTTGAACTTTCTGCCCAATTATGATGTTTCTCACATCACTCCATGGGGGGTGTAGGGCAAGATGGTGACAGATGAACAGCCTCATGCAGCTGCTCCACTGTTTTAGCTTTTTAAATGTATTTACTGGACCAAGTTATATCTGCTCTGGGTTACTGGACTGTCTGGCCTACTTGGGATAATTGGGTTGCTATCTCTATATCTTGTTGGACTGTCCAACTACAATGATAAACTATGCTGCTGCTTCATAAGAGAACAGTGAGTGACTGGCAAGCTGGGAGCTCCTGCCTTATAGAGAAATGGCTCACAGAATCTAAATATGGGGAAGAAATAAAGGCCGAGAAGGAATTCAAATATGTGCTCCCCACTAAAATCAACTAAACAACTGTGTATTGACAACTTGCTAATGAAAGAACTAATAAGTGAACTTGCTAATCTATTCTCCTCTAACAAGTACAAGGCTCTGGATCCAGACAAGCAGTATCCCCAGCCCACCCAGCCCTCAAAGTTGATAAACCTGCTGGGGACAATGGGATGATAGATACTCAGCCATTCCACTCAAGGTCAGAAGGTAATTCTTTTGAGACTGGGTGGTGTGATCAGGACCCTCAAAGAGACTCTCTGCTTAAATTCCATTGCCTCCTCACTGGCAAAACTGCTGTGGCTATTTTTCCAACAACTAAACTGGATTGATGATAAACTTGACAGACTCAGGCATGCCACTAATGCCTTAAATGCAAAGATACTGAATCCTCCCCCCCGAAATGCACAAGGGAGAGAAGCTTCAATTACTTATATTGTTGTGTCCGCTGACCGCCACCAGAGGTCATCGAGTACCCCAGAGCTTGACTCTGGAGGAGCAATGGGACAAGGCTCCTGGTCTCTCCACTGAGGGACCAATGGGATGTTGGCGGGAGATTCAAACCCACCAACGGGACCTAGGGGGTGTCCCCATATGTGTATATAGTTGGCCCACGGGCCGTTTTCCCTTTGTCTTTGTTGTGTAGCAGTAAGTGTGCAGGATGATACGCGAACCGCAGCGGCCTTGCCATGTGGTTAACCCACTACACAATATATATGATAAACTCTAAGCCTCCCTGCTTAAGAACAAATAAGACTTCTAATGTATGTGGGGAGGTGACGTAGCTGAAAAGATGAAATGACGGGTTCCATGCAATGGCTGCAAAACAACAAAGTTGCATTACACATAACACAACCATCTAAACCTAGACCACTGGACAAATGAAAACTATTCTGTATTCTCTGAGCCAACTCCTACGCTCTGAAATGATCAGGGCTTTTTTTCTGGGGGAACGGACTTGAACGGAATTCCGGAATGTCTTCGAGAAAATTATTTTTAAAATGTTTAAAAGTTTGAGTTTTCAGTATACAGATTGAAAACTTCATTTCCCGCTTGAGATTTCCAGCACCTCTTCCCCCCCCCCCAAAAAAAGCCCTGCGAAATGTGTTATATTGACCTTGAGAGAGTTGAAAGGCTGCCAAACCCACAGTTTGGGTTGAGAGTCGTTCTAACGTTTGACCACCCAAGAATACCCACAATATTACTGAAAATGTGAACATTTCTTCCTTTGAAATTTTTACAGCAAGGAGCTTCACTGAGAAACTGTCCAGCCATAAATTTCAGGAGTTTGAACTAATTGCCTTCCTCCCCTGGCCTAGAATTTGAGGTACAGGCTGACACAATGGATGAAGCTCTACCCTTATCTCTTTTTGTTGTTGTTCAGTCGCACAGTCGAGTCCGACTCTTCGCGACCCCATGGATCAGATCACGCCAGGCCTTCCTGTTTTCCGCCGCCCTCTGAAGTTTGCTCAATTTCATGTTCGTTGCATCTATGACACTGTCTAACCATCACATCCTTTGCCGTCCCGTCTTCTTTGACCTTAAATCTTTTCCAGCATCAGGGTCTTCTCCACTGAGTGCTCCCTTCTCACTTGGTGGCCAAAGTATTTGAGCTTCAGTATCTGGCCTTCCAGGGAACAGTCAGGGTTGATTTATTTTAGGATTGACTGATTTGATTTCCTTGCAGTCCAAGGGACTCTCAAGAGTCTTCTCCAGCACCATAATTCGAAAGTGTCTATTCTTTGGCACTCGGCCTTCCTTATGGTTCAACTCTCGTAGCCATACATGACTACTGGGAATATCATCACTTTGACCACATGGACTTTTGTTGGCAGGGTGATGTCTCTACTTTTTATTATGCTGTCTAGGTTTGCCATAGCTTTCCTCCCAAGGAGCAGGCGTCTTTTCATTTCGTGGCATAGAGCACGATTTTTCTTTTGAGCTTTATAGCTCTTTCTCTGCTTCCTGCTGCTGAAATAAAGTATTTTCTTTCTCCACACGATTTCAAAAGCCACCCCCTCACAGTATCTTACTTCCTACAGAGCTGAATGCACTGAAGGACACGTAGAGGAGGAGGAGGAAGAGAGAAGATGGGAAATGTTACCATGCTTTGGGGCATTCAAAGTGCTATATGTAGGAAGTGCTCCTTTCTTTCATCATGTTGTGAGTGTCCCCCCCCCCATTAACTGTGATGGGTTAATCACATAGCCTAAGCCACCAACACAAACACTTTAGTATGGCAGTTGCCAATTTTATTACACAAAGCATTTGTCACATCCGTCTGCTTTGTCTGTCTTGACCAGCCTATAAAAGAACTGTCATCATTCAAAATAGAAGGAACTAGGGTATTGTTGTCTCCCACCTACTGAATCCTCTTTGAAGAGTTATGTAAAGTGCTATTTTTCAGAGCTTGGGGTGGGTGGAAGATCCTTAGTAAATAGATCTAACACTTGGAGAGATGCATTAATACGAGCACCCAAATCATGTTTAACCTGGCACAATTACTGTTTTTTTTAAAAAATAAATACTACATCAAAAACAAACCCCATACCAAAGTTCTGTTCTGCCAAGGGTGAAGCCTTCCTGCAAGTTAATGAGCCTTCCACCAGCAGAAGAAACCTCCTTGGCTGGTGGAAGTTGCCATTGCTAGTGGAAAAAATCCTGGGTTATCCTATTTGATATAGGCTCATCTCCAAAGAGCTAAAACAGGATAGAAATGGAATCCTCTCTCAAATATATATTATCAGCTTCTGCCTCTGCGATGGTGGTACAGCTAAACAACTTAGACCAGGAAGCACATAGCCAAGGAATGGAGTAGTTTGTGTCAGGCTGGCAGCAGGAACAGTAAGAAGAATACAAAATAAGGCAATAGCCCACAGAAGAAGAGAGGAAATCAGGGGCCAACTCTATTTATGTTAAGATGATTTCCCCTACGACAGCCTAGCCTTGTGGTGAATGGGTCACCAATGTAATTTATCAGAAACACAAACCAGGTGGCTAATGCAACTAGTGTGGTATGCCAAAACTAGAGTTCTGCTCAAAGCAAACTATTCAAAGGACCCATTTACCCCATGCATGGGACAGAAAATAGAGTCCACCCATATGCAAAGCATCAGAATGTATCAGGGACGGAATGCTGTAACTAGCATTAGGAAATGTGGCTGAAGCAGAGTATCTTACAGAAGAGATACCCATTTGGAGGTGGAGCTTTCGGGATTATACAGATGCATCTCACCTAGCATACTCTGTATTGTTCTCCCCCATTTTCATTGGCTGGGGACACACAGACTTCTGCATGTGCAACAGGGTTTTTATGGCCTCCCCTTTTCAATTTCACCTTTACAGCTTGGGAGTTAATGGCTTATCAAAAAAAATGTTATTCTGAAGAAAGGCATTACTGCGTCAACCCTCCCCTGCTTTTACCCCAAAATAACGAAACACTTTAAAAGCAAACCCATTAATTCTGGAATAAATAGCATTTCTGTTTCTCAGCCACAGGGTTATTACTGTGTGTACCCATTCCATGCAAAGAGAAAATATAGTGCAATAAAAGGAACTCGTAGCAATGCTCAATTAGTTAAGGCCATTACTTAAAAACAACAATTGCTCAGATCTATGTAACAAACTATTCCTCCCACGGGCCCCAATAGCGGGTTGCAAACTTCACAGCAGAATTCTCATGCCTTACATACTGTGCCCAGTATGATGCTCTTATTGCCAGGTATGTCTACGCTTGTTCTCTTTTGGGTACTCCCATGAATTATTTGAAGAATGAGTTTAAGGTGAAATGCATATTGCACGAGAATGGCATGACTGGAAGTAAACTGCAGCCACCTTCTGGGAGAAAGCATGACAGCAGTTTGTTTAACGGTCTGGTTCTGCTTTCACTGAAGTCACCATAAAGGGGTGCAGAGAGGTTCCAGGGAATTACAGGCCAGTTAACCTAACACCTGTTTGAGGTAAATTAGTACAAATCATTATTAAAGATGGGCTCTTTAAGCACATCAAGGAACAAAGCCTGCTGAGCCAAAATCAGCATTGCCTTCTGCAAAGGGAAGTCCTGCCTCACCAAACATTTGGAGTTAGTTGAACAAGTTAAGAAGTGTGTAGATAAGGGTGATCTGGTGGATATTATATACCTGGACTTCCAAAAGGTATTTAACAAGATACCTTACAAGTATATTTAGCAGTTATGTTATAACAGGACAGGTCATCTTATGGATTAAAAATTGGTTAAACAACAGGAAGTAAACAGCACAAATATATGGAAAGTTCTTACAATGGAGGGTCTTACAAAGATCATTATTGGATAGGGATGCCAGCCTCCAGGTAGGGACCTGGGGATCCCCCGGAATTACACCTCATCTCCAGGCTACAGAGATCAGTTTCCCTGGAAAAAATGGATGCTTTGGAGGGTGGATTCTATGGCATTGTACCTCACTGAGGTTCCTGTCCTTTCCGGAGTCCACCCCTAAATCTCCAGGAGTTTCCCAACCTGGTTCTGGCAACTGTACCCCCGACCTTCACCAGCGGTCAAGGGGGACCTAGCAACCCTATTATCGGAACCTGTGGAATTTAATTTGTTCATGTGACAAATGAAGTTCTAGGTGGGTAAGTGTTAGGGGATGTATATTGGAATAAAAAGATCCTACATTTAAATATATGCTGATAGGGGTCTGAACTAGCTGAGACTGAGATTGGAGGAGATCTTGTGGTTGAGGTGGATAGCTTGATGAAAATGCTCTCAGTGCATGGCAGTGGTTTAAAAGGTAAAGTCCATGCTGGGGATTCTTAGGAAAGGGACTGAGAATTAAAATGGCCAATATTACAATATCCTTGTATAAAGCCATGGTGTAGACCTGTTTGGAATACAATTCTGGTTGCCATACATGAAAAAAGATATTGCAGAGCTTGAAAAAAATGTAGACAAGAGCAAGCCAGATGATCAAGGGGTTACTTGATTTACTTTATTTGTTTACTTTATTTGTATATATACTTATTATAACCCACTTTTGTCCCCAATAAAGTGACTTACAACATTCTCCCTTTCTCCTCACAACAATCCTGTGAGGTAGGTTAGGCTGAGAGAGTGTGACTGACCCAAGGTCACCCAGCAACCTCCCATGGCAGAGGGGGGATTCAAATCTGGGTCTCCCACATCCTACACCTACATTCTAACCACTACAGCACGCTGGCATCAAGGGTCATTTCATGTCATGGAGGAAATAAATAAATGGCAAGAGCAAGGAGTAGACTGATTGTCCAAGGGAAGTTCTGCATTTGGTCCACATGTTTGAGTTTTTCACATGACCTTCTGACTGCCTGTATCCTGGGGGGAGGCAGTTTGTGATGGGGGGCATAGTGCTAATCAGGGCTATTTTTGGGCAGGAACGCACAGGAACGGAGTTCCGGCTGGCTCCTGAGTTGGCCATGCCCAGCAGGAACTCATTAGCATAATAGGCCACACCCAATAGCAGAAACTCATTAGGATTGGCTACATTAGGGGTGTGTGGCCTAACATGCAAAGGAGTTCCTGCTACAAAAAAAGGCCCTGGGTTTTGACAACAAACAAGGTAAATAGAATAAGAAGGGAAAGGTGGGTGTGGCTGGATGACTACACTTCTGGTAACATGGGGGTGTGGCCTAATGTGCTAATGAGTGGTACGGTCAGGGTGTGGCCTAATATGCTAATGAGTTTTGCTGTTGGGTGTGGCCTATTATGCTAATGAGTTCCTGCTGGGCTTTTTCTACAAAAAAAGCCCTGGTGCTAATGTCTGTAAATTTTTCAGTGACACCTAATGAAAATCAAGAGGCAGTTGATTTAAGACTGACACAAGAACTTTTTCACATATAACTTGTAGAACTCGTAATGATGGCCAATAGCTTTGGGTGTTTTAACAAAAGCTTCGACAAACTTATGGAAGTTAGGGCCATCAATGCTTATTAAGCATGATGGCTAAAAGAGAAGCTTCATATTCTGAGGCAGTATATCTCTGAATACCAGTTGCTGCAGAACAAAAAAGAAGGAAAGGTGCCCTGACACCCTGACCTGGGTGGCCCAGGCTAGCCCTGCCTCATCAGATCCTGGATGCTAAGCAGGGTTGACTCTGGCAAGCACTTGGGTGAGAGACCTCCTTGGAATACCAGCAGTCTGTATTCAGCCACCTCTTTGAATAGACTCCAGGCCCCCAATAGGGATCAGTCACCAGAGGTCACCATGACTTCCAGGTGCGCACACACTCATTCACACATGCACATATAAAAATGCAGGAGGATAGGCTTTGGCCTCTGTGTCCTCTACTTGTAGCCAATTTTTGATGTATCTTTGGTCACTGTGAAGGCTGGACTGGATGGATTTATATTTTTAATGTAACTGCAACAAAAAGTAGCCCTTGATTAAACAGTTTGGATACCAGATTTGTTCTGGTGCTACTTAGTCCCAGCACTTGCCCTGTGCATTTACCCATCAAGCATAGGGCTGGTTGAGACAGAATGTTGGCTGAAGTTTTTTGAGGCATCTTCCCCAGCACCAGGGGACAGAACTGGGAATGATATGTTTCCTTTTTACTTTAGTGAAGATGATGTTATTAGCCTGGAGTACTGGACCTGGCTTTAGCACTTAGAGGGAAGAGGAGGTCCAGTGACCACTGGGCGGAATCGAGTCATAAGCCATGGACCAGTACAATGTCTTTACTGTACCAAAATGCTGGTTGGGTTCAAACTGTACATTACAGCCCAGCATAAAGAGGAAAGTAGCTGGTGCTTAGCTGGCATTACATTTCACTTTCCCCTCCAGGCAAAGCAGAAGGAAGTTTGCTGATGCTGTAGGAAGTTTGTGACTTCTGCAGTAAGTCCCTGGAATGAAAAAAAATTCTGCATTCTGCCCTTAATACATGAATGATTAGATGCTTGATGAGGGGATTGCCCTGGGAAATCTCTAAGCAATTCTGGGATAGATTAACTGCTATTTAGAGTGGCTGGTACTTTTGACTAGTCAGAACATCTGCCTTTGGGTTTGCAGGGGCCCACCACAAAACCACAGCGACGTCCCCACACTGCTGCGATTCATTACCATCAGTAGATCCTAACAGAGGAAGGAACAGAGAGATGAATGAGTATGCTGTGGTTAAGTCAATTGAGAAAACTATCAACTCCCCAAAAGATAACACAGATGGACCTCTTCCCTCCTTTCTTGCCTTCTGCCTCCAGACAGCATGTTTTATTCCTGTTGTGGTACACATGGAAAAGTGAGCCTCCATTTCTTAGTAGCTCTATTGGGCACTATTAAAACATGCAGCTTAATAATACGTAAGGGTGAGACCCTCTGCTTCTCACTTGCCTTGAAAACCCCTTGCTCGGGTCATCATAAGTGGGCTGCAACTTGATGGCCCTTTACTACACACCAGGGCAAGGCCACAAACTCTATTTGTAAGCCTGTTCTCCTTTTATGGATTTCTTTAAAAATGTAGGTGTTGTAAGTAAGGTCCTCATATTGCCCAGTTGGCTGGGATATATCCAGCATCTGAGCATGCCACCTGGAACCCATTTGGCCCATCAGCTGGCTGAGGTCCCTAGCTTTTATTTTAAAAATGCACACATACACACAAAGCAAGGCTCTGGGCCTTCTGGATCTAGAGATAGAGGGCAAAATGTACAAGCGATTTTATGCCTAATTTATGCATTGGAAATAGGGCTGTTCTGCCTTCCTTTTGTTCTAGCCAATGAGGAAAGTTACAGCTATGACTGACAAGTATATTGCCATGAGTTGCTTCTTCTTCTTCTTTTTTTGGTTTTTAAATATTTTTTATTAAATTTTTCAACATATACAACAATAAAACACAACAATCTTAACAAGAGATTTTTTCAAAATAAAGTCTTGATATTGCTTCTTTGGAACTCGTCTTACCTGAGGGTCTGCAGCTGCAATTGGTAGCTCCAGGGGTCATTTCGTAGAAAAAGAGCTAGGGGGACTCATTAGCATAACTCATTAGCATATGTCACACCCCCTGACATCACCGGAAGTGTGTCCTCCCCACAGCCGGCGGCGACCTCCAGCGGGCACCAGCAGGGAGCTCCAGGCCCCGCCCTCCCGCACCTCACCCGGGGGGATGGCGTCCCCCCGCGTCCCCCCCCAAATGACCCCTGGGTAGCTCCATCTCTCTTTGTGTGTATGTGTTTTGTTTCTTAGGCTTTAAGTGGCTCTTAAAAGTAAGTAATTTTAGAAGAAAGTATCTCATGTCTCCTTGTGAATCTCTAAATAAATTAAAAAATAGTGTAGTAGCAGCATGATGCAAAATATCAATTTGTGAAAAGCATAGGCTAATAATAACACACACACCCAGTAACCTGGCACCAAAAAGTCAGCAGAGAAGGTGCCAGAAGAGTTTTCCTTAGAAGGACTTTCATGTATCCTAAATGGGGCCAAAGAGAGCAACTGGGAAGACTCTCGCCCATTTATTTCTCCCCTCACTGGCAGCTGTGGTTGGTCTTCTCCAGATCTACTTAGCAGCAGCAATAGTGGACCCTGTTTAAATGCCTGGATTTTTACCCAGGTGTTTAAGAGTGAGGCAACGTATGACTTAAAGTGGATGCCTTGCCGCTTCCACTGCTACTGGGAAAGGGTCAAAGGGGTGGCAGCTGGTGGTGAGACTAGTAAGTGGAGCACAGACTCAGCCCTGAAGCATTCACTACCTTGTCCTAGGTTTATTTCTGTCCTGTAGTGTGCAGCAACAAGCCTTGTCTCCATATATTATGGTTGCCAGCTCTGGGTTGGGAAATTTGTGGTGGTTTGGGGGTGGAGCCTAGGCGCCTCTGCGTGGGTGTAATACCATGTACTCCACCCTCCACAGCAGCCATTGTCTCCAGGGGAACTGATCTCCGTAGTCTGAAGATCAGTCTTCATTCTGGGAGATCTTCAGGCCCCACCTGGAGGTTAGCATCTCTACCACATACTGTTCTGTGTATTCATTGCCAGGTTTGTATTTAAGTCAGGGGTGAGTGTCAAAATCCCCACAGAATCTACTCTTGAAAATATTGGTGTGCTGGGAACAAGAGAATGGTGTTGTTGTCAAGTGTGCTGAGCAAAATGACCTGGTGTGCTACTATTCAGCACACATGCTGGGGGTTGCCCACTCCGGTTCTGAGCAATTCTATGATTCAGTTAAGCCTAATGGGTGGGACAGAATTGCTCCTAAATCCTCCCACCTCATCCCAGCCCCTGTACTGTCAGAACTCAGTGCTGGAGGGGAACGTAGTGGTCCTCTGTGCTGGCAGTATGAACACTGCCACTGGGGAAGCTGAATGCTGCACAAGAGATAAAAGGGGAATGGAACAAGGGGCATTCCAAGGGGGAAGGGAAGTTTAGGAAGAATCCTGTGTTTGCTCAGGGAGTTGTTCTTGCCTCTAACATGACAACATACTAGGGCTGCCAAATCCCCCCAGGGGGTGGATTCCCCCCCCCCCCGCTTTGGAGGCCCGATTTCTGCCGCCGCGGAATCGGGCCCCGGGGGAAAACCCACTCCGGCGTGCATGTCAGCCGGATGTGACGTGATGACGCCGGGCACGCTGGGGGCGGGGCCACAGCCATTTGAGGGGAATTGCTGAGGACGCCGAATGGGAGCCCCCTGCCTTGAGGTAAAAATGATTTGGCAACCCTACAGCATACCATTTGGCTAAAGACAGTCCCCAGCTATAGTTCCTTAAAAGGTTAAAGCATCTAGACTGGCAGAAGGTATCACTTTGTGAGTCAACAGGGAAGGTTACGAAATGGTTTGACAAGCGAGGTCATTTTCAGTTGATTATTGCCACCTTAAAATATTTTATCCATTTATTTATTTATTGGACTTTTATCCCGCCCTCCCCTGCACTGCAGGGCTCAGGGTGGGTTGCAACAAGAAATAAAACAATCCATGCTGTAGAAGTACATTTTGTGGTTGCTTGTTGCTTCTTGGCCTTTTGGCTATGATCAAGTGTAGTGTGCGCCTTCAGTATACTCATAGGGATTTCATTCAGTGAACTAACTTAACTATGGGCCTATAGAGCTTCAGGCTGTACATCTTTTGTTCTGTGTTCTACCGCAGATTGCAGTGTTGTGTTTTAAGGCTAGCTATTTTGTATATTCATTTGTCTGTAAAACTGTAAATAGGACAGGACGCTGGAAGGTATTATTGCAATATTATCTCCAGATCAGTGAGCTGCTTCAGAGGAAATACCTTCCCTGAGCAATGTTAATTACATGAAAGAATATTATATACACCTTTGTGTGAGAGATGCATATTCTAAAAGCATAGAAAATGCTATATACACACACTCATATAACAATTATATGTATAAAACTATATATATAATAACAATTATATAATCCAACATACAGAAAGTTCTAAAGGAACCCGAACAGATTGCACAAAAACTATTCTTCTTTCATATAAAAACGGTAGATTAGTATTTCGCTAGAGGACTGTGGAAAGATAAGGAGTTGATTATGCCTGTGATTCCAAATACCCTTGATATTGGAGAATAAAACTGAGTGCAGAGAACAGTCTCACTGATGAAGTGGATTCTGCCTTCAAAATGTGAAAGTAAAATGCTGTAATGTGAACATTGGTCAGAATACTATCATATTACCCATGCCTGTCTTCTGCTTTCTGATTGTTATGGAGGATGATCAGGGAGTCATATAGATAGAGTGATCAGCAGTCACTTTAATTGTTAACAACGCAAATTAAAATGGGATACATATACCAAGGCATCACCAGACTGTTATAACTGCTTAAAGCCTAGCTGGTTTATTATATCCAGTTGGTCCCCACTGTTCTGGCTTTGAGTGCAGGGGCTTGAAGCAGTCTTCAAACTCCTTAGGAACAAGGATTCTTCCTAAGATCCTGGAAACAGGATCTGGTAATCCAAAGCGTTCTGAGGTCAGGGCACAGCTTGGTCCAGAATCCAAGTTAACACAGAAGCACACTAGCCATGTGAACTGGTTGAACCAGTAAGACTCTCTGCTTTGCCAGGGACTTAAATAGTCTAAAGAGAGGAAAGCCACACCAGCTCCTGGGTTTCATCTGGCCAGGACTTGATTGAGACTTATCCTGTGAAAAATTATATATGCTTAGGCAGGGATCTGGCTCAGTAGCTGAAATATGCACTGCCGGCTTGGAGTTTCATTGCTGTTGGGCTTCCTCCTTGTGGGCTTGCCATTTCTGTTGCTCCCACCGGGTGGGGGTCGAACACGGGGGACTGGTGCTCTGGGATCTGGACCTATGTGGTAGGGGGTGGCCTGCTCTAGCATCTTATTGCCAGAGGCACTGCCTTTTTACTCTTGGGTAGCCCCAATAGCACCCTACTTCTAACCTGATCCAGAGACCCACAAAACTCAGGTCAAGGAAGGCACTCCTGGTTCTGAAACACAGAGCTAGCCACAGCTCTGAAAAAGAGGTCTCCGTTTTCAGATGACAGGCAACCTCAGAGCAAGCCTCCAGTCTTCCCCCTCTACCCAGCAGAGATTATGCTTGTGGAATGGCAATGTGTTCTAGCAGGTAAAGTATCTGCATTTCTAAAGTCTATTCAAAAGCCGCTTGGCAAATAACTCTGTCTCCAGTAATTCTTTGTCTGAATACTTGTCTTTTCTGCTCTGTCCCTCAATCAATCATTCAAATGTTTAGCAATCCTTCCTGACGCTAATCAGGGACTGTCTCCCACCTTTTGTTTACCCTGGCCAGGACCAGTAGTGGTCAAATAATCCATTCAGCTAGTTACCCAACACCTGGCTTCTATTGTAAAATCTAGACCCTGCCTCTCTGGAAGCTCATTGGTCACATCTAGGCCTTGCCCATCCTGATGCCACACACCCCTGGGACTCATCATTGGTCTAGGAAATCTATTATTCTCACCTGAGACCAGCCCCCAGGACCGCCCATTGGTCTGCATTGTCTTCCAATGGGTATATCCCAGTGTACACATAGCCTCAGACCGTGTGTTTTCTGCCCTGATGCAAAATGGCAGTCCACCCCTGAAACCCCCTGGGTTTTAGGCCACAATCCTTCTTCATGGAACTCTGCACATCTGGACAAGTTGTACCACTCCTCTATAAGCTATCAATCACCTTTGCTTCCTTAGTTCTATATTGTGTGTGTGTGAATGATTGAGAATATTTAGTAAAGGAATAATTTTATATTGAAACCAGCCTCCGCGCCAATTTCTGGTTTTCCTGGAAGAAGTGGGACCCCTGTATATAAAGGTGTTTGTTCCCTTATTGCCTCTTGCTATTTTATAATATCTCATATTCCCCAATATTGACAATAACTCAGAGCAATCAGGCTAACAACCTGGCGGCACCATCTGGAGCTGAACCTTTAAATGCAAGTCCTTGACTAG
>NW_015170311.1:496913-507771 GCF_001447785.1 Gekko japonicus | reverse complement strand
TCCTCTGAACTTTCCCCGGGATGGTCTCTCATTCATCCTGGTCATCCTGGGAAGAGGAGTCTGTTCCTGGGTCTGGCCCACTATAGGACATTTCAGTAGTCTAAATAAATGCATGTCTAATCTTAAGAGAATACAATGGAACCTTTTAATATACTTTTTCAATACAACAGTTAATTGGGTTGCTCTCATATTTATATTCTGTATTTTGATTGTGCTTTGTTTTATATTCTGAAGACCATTGGTTTTAAACAACACATTGTTCATTTGTTCAAGAAGATTTGAGCCTCTTGTATTAAATGCTGGAAATGTAAGGAAACCCCATGATTTGATTAAACATAGCAAAACATAGATAGAGCCCAGAAGAAGATGCAATAAAAAGGGGGGGGGGGAGATGCATAGTTTCACTAGCATTTGGATAAAATTTTCAAGTATTCAAAGCACTTGGTATACATTACTGTCTTGTAATCTTCACATTAGGAACTATATATAGCCACCACATGTCCACATGGGAGCTGAGTGATTATGGCCACCTAGTATGCTCAGGACAGACAATATTTGCACCAGTGACTTCTTATCCATAGCTTCGTTTTTTACAATGCAATCTTAAACAGAATTATACCTATTTAAATACATTGGAAACAATGGGCTTAGATTGGTATACCTCTGTTTAGGGCTCCACTGTTAATCACTAGTAGGGTTGCCAAGTCAGAGACTTACCAAAGCAGGGGACTCCCGGGCGGCGTCCAGAGCACGCGCGTGTGCTGCATCCACATTACCCGGAAGTGACGTACGCTGGGCACGCTGGGGTGGGGCCAGGACCATCCGAGGGGAAAACAGAGTTTTCCCTTGGATGATTGTGGCCCCGCCTCCAGCGAGCCCGGCGTACCCACGTCACTTCTGGGTGACGTGCACGTGGGGGTGGAGTTCCCCCCGGGGCCCGATCCGCCGCTGGCGGGGAACGGGCCTCTGGAGCGGGGGTTTCACCGCCCCTCGGGGGGACTTGGCAAGCCTAAACACTAGGCAATATCAGCTCTCACTAGAGTGTAAATGTTGCATTTGGTATAGGTTTTTAGTATTTCAGTTGACATGGCTTTTCCCAAAGAACCCTGATAACTATAGTTTGGTAAAGGTGCAGAGAAATCTGTTCTCAGGGCTTCCCAGGGGCAGGAAATAATTGTGCAAGCTGGTTTAAGTCTTTGGTACAGAAACACTTTGAAGTATTTACTGTTTATTTACAAACACAAGTTAACACAACTCAGGGCCTTCCTTTATTATCATTTTGTTGCATAGTAAATATACATTTGTTGATAATTTGCTGTGACTAATCTGCACATCTTTCCTCAAAAAGTGGGCTTTGGAGCGCACAGCATTTTCCCAATACTGAAATCAGATCTGTTTTTAAATCTAGGAAAATGTTATTTTTTTATGGAGAGCATTCATTGAAACTGTTGTGTGGAATGTGGTATCGTTATTATTCTTATCACCCACTTAAAACAACAACCCCAAGGCATCTGAACAATGCATATAAAATATCCTCAACTTCCAATAATTAATAATTAAATAATAATTAAAATAATTAAAATGATCATATACCGGTAATTGAAAAGCTGGATTTTCTTCTGCACACCAGATGGCGCTAGTTTGCTAGTTTACTTCTCTAGGCAGGCTAAACTATAACAATAGCCACACAGGGAAGCTGCTGAATAAAAGAGAAGGTTAAGCCCACTGTCTGAACTTGACATCCCATCTCTGCAGGAACAAACCCACAGTGCAGCTATTCTCATCTTACTATTAGCCACACAGCATTAACAGTTTAGTGACCTAGAAACCAACAACCCTCCCATGTCCCCGTTCCATAATACAGATATCTTTTGTGTAACCTGTAGAATAGACAGTATCATTTGAAATGTACCCCAGTGGAAAGTGCTGTCAAGTTGCAGCTGACTTGTGGCGTGAGTTGGTCCATGGGGTCGTGAAGAGTCGGACTCGACTGTGCGACTGAACAACAACAAAAAGCCCACTGTTATTGTTTAATGTCCACCTGCTATACCTTTTCTGCCACATCCTGAAGCAAGCCGTTGCCTATTATGTGGTCACAGAAGAAAGATATGTTTTGCTTCTGTTTTGTTGCATCTTACAGTTCTTTTTTGTATTTTATTGTTACACATTGAAAGGCCTGCCCATGGGCTTCAGGATGTTCTCAGAATTTTACTGGGAGCAACATATGAATCATGCTTATTAGCGGCCCTTTTTCTCCAGAAAAAAATTAAAAAGGGTTTTAAAATGACAGGCTTCTTAAAAACAATGTCTTAAAAGGTTGATTCACACAAATGCCAAACAGGTATGGTGTGAATGGGGTCGTGTAAACCTATCTGGCCTGAGTTATTTAGTTAAAAATATTTCTACTCTGTCTTGTTTCCTTACTCTAAAGGCAACTAAAAATGAAACACAATATTGAAAGGACGCAAAAACCTATCACAGCTTAAAAATGCAGCCAACTGTCCTGACTGCTGACACACAATAAGCACATAGAGTTAGTTACTCAACATCAGGGTTGGTCCAAATACAGCTCTGAGGTTCAGGCACTGGTGAGGCAGCACTCACGGCTTCAAATCCAAAGGAGAATCCAAGAACAAGGTTTCTGCAATATAGGCCAAGAAAGAAGAATACAGGCAACAAAGTAGCTAACAGACTAGTTGCTTCCACACATCTACAGCCTTCTCTGTTGCTTTTAAGGCCCACTCTACTACATCATAAACCTGCTGGTTGCCTCAGTCCTGCTCCTGCAAGCAAGCACTCATCTGTGTCATTGAAACTGGGCCAGTGCTTTGCTGCTAGAGGGGCATTGAGCCTTCTGGCTTGAAGGGTCTTCTTCCAACAACATTCCTGGGGCTCTGGTGATGAGGCGGGGGTGAACTGACTGGCAACTGGCTCTCTGTTGCCAGCCCAGGGTTGTCAGGTGACATTGGCACGTTGGGGGCAATGCTTCTGGCTCCCCGAGCATCCCCCACCCCCCTGCCTGTGTCTTGAAAGGACCTGGCAACCCTACCCTGGACAAAGAATGCCCAGGGTACCCTCCCTCCCCTCCCCACTACCAGGCTCTTCACTTGTGTCTCTCTACCCACCCAATTACCTGTGTGCCCCCCTTCTGCCTGTGCTTCCTTCCTCTGCTTGTGAGCCCCCCCACTGCCTGCAGCCACAGCAACCTGTACACCATTTTCCCAATGGCCCTGGACCGTATGTGGCTGGGAGTGCTGCCACCATGGCCACCAACAGCTCTGCCATGTTGCACCACCTACATGCCCTTCCATGATGATGCTGAGCACCATGTACAGCTAGGAGCACGGAGCATTTACAAGTCAGTAGGGGGAAGAAACGCACATGGGTGGGGGAGTTAGCAACAGTTGGCTCTGCCAGAAGCCCTGATTCCTGGCAGCTCTCCCTCCTTGAGGTATGTTGACACTGGACCGAGGCTTGTTGGGCAGTCCTCTGCAGATTTAATCTCATTTGGTGTAGACAGTTGAAATTCAAGCACAGGATCACACTGTTGCATTGTGTTTCCTCTTTAAAAAAAAAGTTGCACCTGTGAAATGTGTGATACAACCCTACACAAGTCTCTTGAATGAATCAGAATTATGTAAGAGCACACAGCTGAGCTCTTGGTCAGTTCCCATTAATTTCATTTCAATAGGTCTTGCACAGGACAACTTTCCATTAGATTATACCCTTGTACCCCAGTCAAGTTCTAGTCATAATTCCAAAAGTGGCATAATATGGATGGAATGCACTTTAGAATATGAGTTGCACTGAAAACAGTATTTATCTTATGGCCGAGTTATACACAGGAAGCATATAATAATATAAAATACATAACCAATGGATATGCAGACCGATTGTGCAATCTCCCTAAATAGTTTCCCTTGCTCGAAAACTAGTTGAATCCGACTCTAGGGGGCAGTGCTCACTCATCTCCGTTTCCAAGCTGAAGAGCCAGTGAAAATTTTCAACCCACTCAATTGCAGCTGGGGAGAGTTCAAAGAGCTCTGCCACATCTCCCCAGAAAGCATGACACTCACATTCCTGTGACAAACGGAAAATAGTTTGGCAGGCTGCACCACAATCGTATTTGGGCCCTGGTATTTTGCCCCATTTAAACAACAGGTCTGCACAACTGCCAAAGCCTGTTCATATTAATTGAAAGCAGTGTGATGAACTCAGCTACACCAACTGGCTCTCTGTTGCCAGCCCAGGGTGTCTGTTCCACTGTACATTTAGTTGTGCATTTTTATTTAAAATACTTTATTTTATTTTTAAAAATTATCCTGTCTTTCCCCAAATGGGCTTAAGGCAGCATCTGATTTATGCCCACAGTTCCTGATCCAGTAAAAGGAAAATCTTGTTTATGCATTCAGATCTCCTTAGACAAATCAGGTGTTTTATTTTAAGGTGTAATTAACACAATGTTCTAAATAAGATTTAAGAAAAAAATAACATAAAAGCTGATGTAATTCTGAGCCCATTTCCAAATCCACTTTTCTAGTTATTATTGCTATTAATATATCACCTTAATTAAAATATTTAAGGCAATTTACAAAATTGGTAAAAAGTCAGGAGCATAACAATTCAACAGTACATTTAAGCAACAGAATACAGAAAATGCAGTAACAGTGTGCATGACTTTAAAATATCCTGAAACACAAATGCAAACAGAGATACTTTCTAAAAGTCAACAAGAATGAGCACCCCTGTAGAGCAGGGGTGTCAAACATACTGCCTGGGGCCCAGAACCAGCCAGTCTAGGGCTCTTATATGGCCGGTGGGCAGCTGGTACAAGGGAGGGAAGGAAGGAAGGAGGCTGCTTGGGGTGGAGTGAGTGGGCAAGCGGGCACATGCAGTGAGGTGTGTGTGTTCGAAGCTGTCAAGAAATAGAAAGGAAATTGCTAGGGGGCAGGACTATGAGACTGACGTAAAATAGTGTGAGGGGAATGGCAGTGAAGGCAGACATAGAGGAGGTGTGGTGTTTTTTCCTTCCCACCTCCCCTGACTACAACTCAGTGTGGATTGGTGAAGCCACTACATGGGGGGGGGCAGAGCTGAGTGGCTGGCGCTGCCACTGCTCCACCAAATGGCGACCATGAGGGGGGTTGGTGAGAGCAGGTGTGCGGAGTGACAGTTTGGACAGGACCAGTGGGGAAGAGAGGAGGAGGAGGGCCAGTGCATGGATTAGGAGGCAACTCGGATGTCTTGTGCATGCCACTCTGAGGGGAAAAACCTCCTGGCCTTGGAAGCAAGTGGAGAAATGAAGGGGAAAAGGGGTGCTGCTGTCACCTGCAGGCCTGAACAGCCACAGAGCCGGGAGGCACGGTGAGTGTTGGGGAGGGTGGGGGATGGCAACCTCCCTTCTCCCCCCCCTTCTCAGCCCATGAAGAAAAAGGTGTCATGGGAGGAGAAAAAGCACCCCCTAGAGGTTCTGGAAACAGTGTCTCCATCAGGCTTTTCTCTCATCCCTGCCACTTCTGTGAGAAATGCAGGGCAGATGGAGGTGGGGGAATCTAGGAGACCTGGGTTCAGACCTCCCTCCTCCTGAGCCAGAAGTCTGTCACTTGGGTCACCTAGGTCTGGTTGCTCAGCCTGGACCACCTCACAGGGTTGTTGTTGTTGGGAATGAGGTGGTGGAGGGGGGAGTGTGGTCTGCGTCCTCAAGATCCTCAGAGATAGGACAGGGGAAGAGAGACAACAAAGAACGAGAGATGGATTGTAGCAGTGCTTGGCTACTGAGGCTGGGTGTGTGGTTGGGTGTTGAAAAACTACCTTATTTTCTTGCAAGGTAGATGACTCATCTCCTAAAAGTGCTATATATACAAAAGGTAAGTAATTTATATGGAAATGTAAGATCCCCCCCCCTTTATGGTATCCCTTGGGAAAACCTACGATTAAATACATTTATTGGAGCTTTTGTAGATTTCCTAGTAAATCAATTGCTTTCACTCCTAGGAATCAATTGCTTTTGTTTGTATTTTGAGTAAAAAATATCATTAATTGGGTTTGCTTCTGACATTTATAAAGCTTATACCTCTGGTACCTGGCATTTCATTTTTGGTACACATGGCCCAGCCCGACAAAGTGACATTTATGTAAGTTCCGGCCCTTGTAACAAATTGGTTCAACATTGCATAATCAACAAATTGGCATAAATAGCTGCACCTTAAATTCTTCAATTTTCTTTAGAAAAAAATATCTATGTAACCCCCACCCCACGCCTGGCCCCACTCAGTTCTGGCTGTATCCTTATTGCTTTTTTTAAAACACGTATTGATTTTGTGCATTGAGAGAACTCAAATTCATGACATCACAATGGAAAACATGAAAAGGTTCTAGATTACCTAGAAGCAGTGCTTAATTTCTAAAGTGGTAGGTCCCAGTGCTCAGACCTTCCTAGAACCCAAACCTTCTGAAGTCATAGCCCTTCTAGTCACCCTACAAGGTGTATACTATATTTGTATGCACATGCTCAAGGGTACATCTTTATTAGTGCAAAAGCATTAAGGAGTTCTGGCTCAGTTTATATCTTGGGTAGAATAATATTCCACTCAGAGATCATCTAATGACACATACTAGGTCATATTTTGAGACATTATAGTAATCCACTGAACAAAGCACCATTATTGGGGGGGGGGAATCCCTTCTGGACTGGGAAGCATTTTTCAGTACTATCTAAATGAGCTACAATCAGCTGAAGATAAAATGATTCAGAAAAGATCAACCAAGACTAAATGCACAGGGAGATGATCAATTGGGACAAGATGGGACATTAGAAAGACCCAAAAGGATGTCTGTTCAGCTCTGGCTGGCTCTAAGAAGTGAGATTTCCAAGGTTTCCCCCACCTCTTCAGTAGTGTGGAGTGGGGAGGTGATTCTGAATTGAAAGTCTCTCAAGACAGGAAGAGAGGGTCTGGCTGCAAATCACCAGGCAAAGGTGTTCTAGCTATTCTGGTGGCTGCAAAAAAGGAATCCTACATGTGCTGGGTGGTTGTGGAATAAAGCTAGAGAGGTGATCTCCTCATTGAGGTCTAGCAGCTTGAGACCTGGGACAACTGAGTATATGCCACATTTCCTATGGCAGAAACAGGTACCAGAAGGGCCCTTTGTAACACAGAAACCTGTACGTTCCTATCTCACCATCAATGCACATACAATTTCCTGTCCTCTGAGCCCTTCTGTTTCTATTGTGTTTCTGCAGTTCCTTATTTTTTTAAGCTTCCAGAGTTCCTAGAAGAAATCAAGGTACAAGTTTACAGCAATTCCAGAAACATCTCTTGCTTGAAATCCCCACCCAGTTCAGTTTCTGCTTGTTTGCTTTGTGCTGTATTTTTAATTTTGGTTCACAATGTATGATGCAGGGATTTGATTCCATGTTATATCAAGAATTCCTTCAATCGTTGAGATTTCCATTAAACATACTGTAATAAATTTCCTGAAGATTATTTTTCACTGGATACTAAAAACACTTTGTCTGACCTCTGTGTTTTAGAGATTTTTTTTTAGAGATGACCAGCCTTTAAGGACTTGCTTCAAGATTAAAATGGAAGTGTATTAGTTCCTAATTTGGATCCAGTTCACATGTCTTATTTCTTTTTAATGTGGTTCAGCTCAAGTGTATTAGGCTGCTCTGCACTGATGTTATTTTTGCTGTCATCCTGTTTTTATTTAATTGGTTTTAATTGTATATTTATTTTTTATCTCTGTTGTGAGCCGCCCTGAGCCCATCATGGGATAGGGCAGGATATAAATGCAATGAATGAATGAATGAATGAATGAATGAATGAATGAATGAATGAATGAATGATACAGCGTATGCAGCCTCGGCAAATGTCAGGGAGCTTACAAGGCCAGTAATCTTACCAAACAGCTCAGTTCTTGCTAGTTTTACCTTATCTTTAAAAAAAAGCTTTAATGCATTAATCAATGCAATTAATCAGCTATAGCTAACATGATATGAAGAAGTGTTAGCAGCATGAAAAGGTGGACTGTACAAACCACCCAAACTTTCTCACTGTTGTATCACTTCATGTTGGCAGATTTACAAGCTACTGTTCAGTTGTAAGAGTCTTGTCTCTTCAGCAGTGGAAACGGCTGCAACATAAAATGGCAAGCAAAGTTCTGGCTGTGCACCACATACCATTTGCTTGGCTTTCAGCCCACAGCATTAATCACACAGTTCTCAAATAAGGGAAAACCCTTGAAATGCTGATGACCTCATAAGAGAACAGGTGTTGCTTGAGATTATCCTGTTTTCTGCTCTGCAAATTAAATTTAGTTGGTTTATTTGTGTACACCACACTGGAATAAATAAGCTTCATTAATTTGAAGCAAGAGCAATGCAAGAGAGCAGAAAGGAATCTGTCCAACCTTAGGGCAAACATTGCAATATGTGCCATTGAAGGGATGCCTTTGTGCTATTTAAAGTTTTTCTGCTACAGCAAAATGTCTTAGAACAAATTTGCCAGTCCTGAATGGCATTGGCAGGGGTCCATTGGAATGCAAGGTAGATAAACTGCTGCCTTGGAGGCCACAAAGTTCCTGATGCACAACAGAGAAAACAGCTCCTGAGAGGATGCTGAAGTTGTTAGGGGTAATAAGGCAACTTTCCTGTATAACAAAATGAGTGGATACTTTTCGGTAGGTTGCAAGAACATCCTGAGCCAGGGTCATGATCCATAGTTCCTTCACTGAGGCCAGTTTTGCAACAGAAATTTACATTTCCCCTAACTGTAATGGCTGGAATTTACATTTAGTTTTTCTCTTACAGTGGCAACATTCATATAACATGTCACAGAGTAGGACTGAAATATTTTAAAACCTGCTTAATCTCAACCTATATGTTGCTAATCCCATGCCCCTCCCAGATGTTTTTAAAGCTAAAGTAGTCAAGTAAAATGCAATCTTCAGTGGAAATCTGGTGCAGGTGAGGGGCATCTCAACCCTTTCCCTCTGCTTGATTTCTTCCCCAAATCACTCCCTCAAGTAAGAACCTGTTTCTTTACTTCTATGGGGCCAAACATGGGGGGCAATTTGAAGTGGAAAATTAGTGTAGGGGGTTAAGATATTCCATGTGCTACCCTCCCATTGGAGGCTGAAGAATCAGCCTGCAATTATATGTGCTTAGTAATAAGCTACACTATCTCAGTGGAACTTTCCCAGTAAACATCCACAGGATTGAGAGTATATTTAAAAGAAAAGATCACAGAAATAATGATTTCGGAGCATATATTTCTTTGCAGTGCAACCGAATGTGATTTTAGTCTGTGAAATTTATTTGCAGTAGTCTAATTACTTCACTTTTGGTCATCAGGAGTAGAAACCCCTCTCTAAAGAGCAGCAGATTATCAGTTATTCATGCACTTCAACAGGGCAACAGTGGGAGGGCTTCTAGTATCCTGGCCCCACTGATGGACCTCCTGATGGCACCTGGTATTTTTGGCCACTGTGTGACAGAGTGTTGGACTGGATGGGCCATTGGCCTGATCCAGCTTTGGCTTCTCTTATGTTCTTATGTTCTTACCCTGCCTTTCTCTGCCATGGGAACTAAAAGTGGCTCAGATCATTCTCTTTTCCTCCATTTCATCCCAACAATCACGGAGAGTGTGTGATAGACCCAAGGTCATCCAGCAAGCTTCCATGGCAGAGTGTGGGGTCTAACCTGGGTGTCCCAGATCTTTGTCTGACATCCTAATCCCTACTCCGCATTGTTTCTCAAAGTTAGTGGGATAGCCTTGCATGCAGGACTGCTGCTACCATCTTGTCACATCTCCTTGGCAAGTACCCACTGTCTAATGCTGTTTGTAAACTCAGGAGCATGTGTGATCAACATCCAACAAGTCGATATAGGGGGGAAATTTAGCTGTAGCTTCATCAGTGTTTCCCTGCTCTCACCTGGTTGGGATCCATAATCCCTTAAGGTCATCATTGATGGTAACGCACAGGGCTTTTTTGTAGAAAAAGCCCAGCAGAAATGCATTAGAATGATAGGCCACACTCAACAGCAGAAACTCATTAGCATATTAGGCCACACCCCATGCCTTCCCTTGGCTTGCCTGGGCACCCCGCGGCTGCGGGGAGCCTGGACAAGCCAGCCTTTGGACAGGCCAGGGAAGGCACAGGCTGAATGACCTGATTCTTCCAGGGCCCCCCTGGCCCGCCTGCCTCAGAGTTGCCGGGTGTCATGAGTAATGATGAGGGTGAGCTCCCAGCTTCAGCAGAACCCACACCTGGCCCCGATGACATGTCGGAGGCCGAGAGCTTGCCGAGGCCGCCCGCATCAGCAACAGCTGATGAGGAACAATCAACAGCAAACAGCCCCCTTGACTTACCTCCGTGGGTTGAGTGTTTGAGGAACTAGTTGATCTGACAATGCTTTGCAACCACCCTGCCCGTGTTTCGGTCTCTACCCATGTCCTGAACTCTTGGCTCCTTGACCTCAGCTCTGAATGACTCCACTCCCGGATTGTGTTTTGGATTCTTGTTACCTGCTCCCACTTCGGCTACCTCTCGTCTCTGACCTTGGACTGGACTTGGACTCTCTCTCTCTCTGCCTTCACCCCAGCCTGTGACACCAGGGGGGGTGTCACTCTCCAGGCCTTCCCTCTGTAGCCACGCAGGCAGAGGTTTTGGCTGTAGTGGACGTGGCCAACTCGGAAGCCAGCGGGAACTCCATTCCTGTGTGTTCCTGCCCAAAAATAGCCCTGGTAACACATAAAATTTGGACTAAACCTCTAGTCTATTATATCCTTAACTGAATCTTTCTTGTACTCAGAATTTCAATTAGGGTGTTAAAAATTAATAATTAGCCAGGATTGGA